>NW_024055484.1:0-36653 GCF_902713615.1 Scyliorhinus canicula
CCACCCAGCCCGTCCTTACCCACAATCTTAAGTGTGTCTCTTGCAGGAAGGCTACGTCCATCCTCAGACTCTAGAAATCGGCGAGGACACTGTACCTCTTCACCGGCCCCTCGAGGGCCCTCACATTCCATGTTACTATCCAGATTGGTGGATGGCCTGGGCCTGCCACCACATCCTGTGGGGTCAACCATACTCACCCTGTGGGCCTGGCCCTGTTCGTCCCGGCCTGCGCTTGCTCACGGGCCATTCAAGATGACCGCCCACTACTTCCTTATTTGCGCCATCTCCACATGTTGTCAGCTGCAACCAGCGACCTCCCCTCCCCACTCTAACCCCCTACCCGCTCTGCTTCACCCACTGTACGGCCTACCCATCTGTTATCCGCTCCTAGTCCCCCTCCCGTTTGGCTTTACCCCCTCCTCGACCACCCCCCTTTTGTTCGTTGATTCCCCCGAAGTTCTGTTTTTCATACCAAGAGATCCCTCCCTCTCGGGCGGCGCCCCGAGGCCTCCTCCTTCCCTGTACCTCGGTACTTCAGCTTGCTCGCCAGTGTAGCGGCTCTCCTAAGAGTTGGGTTCCTCTATTTAGTCTCCGTCTGCCTCTCTCCCCTCCCCCTCTCTCCCCGCCTCTGCCTGTGTTCGCCCTGCCTCTCTCGATGTCTTTCCACCCGCGTTCTGGCCATTGACCTCTATCGTTGGTTGTCCAGTCCATTTGTCTGGACTGGCTTCCTCCGGGGTGTCAATGTAGTGTTCTTTACCCTGGAATGTCACCCACAACTTGCAGGATGGGGGACACCAAGCTGAACCCCACCTTCGAACAGGGTGGCTTTACGCCGTTCCATTCTGCCCAAGTGAGCAGCAATGTCCTGGTGCAGGCGAATGGAATGTCCGTCCCACTTGCCCCCTCTCGCACTCTTCACCCACCTCAGGATCCGCGCCTAGTCCTGGTACCTGTGGAGCCTCACGATTATCGGCCACAGTGGTTTCGCAGCCATGGAAAAAAGCGACATGTGGGTGCGGTCTACTCCCGGGGGTTTGGCGAAGTCCTCCTCGCCGATCAGTTTCCCGAGCATCGAGGTTGCAGATTTTGTGCAGTTTCTCCCCTCCATTCCCTGCGGCAGCCCCGCGATTCTCAGGTTTTGCCGACGCGATCGGTTCTCCCAGTCGGCGACTTTATCCTTCAACTTGAAAGATTGTACAGCTTGTGGTCTCACGTAGCGGGCCTGTGCATTCCAGCTATATCACCAGGGACGGTGAAGATCAGTAGCATGGAGAAGAAGATGTCGAATAGAGTTTAATCTCGAACATGGTCCTGTTCACTCAATTATTCACTTACAATCTGCCAGAAGTAGAATCATCAATCTGTACAGTGCAGCACATGTTGTCACGGAAGGCGTGAATGGCCTGGGGAACTTTGATGGGCAACCAATTTTTCCCAAAATCTTGTAGTCCCGGCTCTGTTTACAGCATCGAATGTATTAGTGAGATTTATGAAAGTAAGGTGGAGAGGTATACATGTGTCAGAGGAGGCAGATCATGTCCAGGGTAATTCTTCCGACAGAAACACCACATCTTGCTTTTGGTTACATTCGGTCTGAAAGAAGATGAAGTATTCAAAGTGTGAACCTAGCAATGGCCTTCCCAGTGATGCTATCAGTGATGCTATGAGTGAGATATGTCTGCAGGTGTTTACAGATAGTGGTGATGTCTTTGCATCATGTGTCTCCTGTGGAATGGATCATACTTTCTGGCAGAGAAGGAGCAGGCCACAAATGTTCAGAAATATTGTAATCACATACACCAATTCTCGTCCATTCACGAATATAAATAATTATATTCACCAATTCGCATCCATTGATACAGTTTGACACAGATTTAAATTGTGTTAAACGATGTGGGCGTCTCAGGCGAGGTTGTAATTTATTGTGTATCACAATTGCCCCTGAGAACGTGGTGGTGTGCTGCCTGTGTGAAACTCTCCAGACCCCCAGGTTTAGAGGTGCTGACAGTACTATTAGGGAGTAGTTTCTATACATTTGAACCAGTGAAATTAAAGAAATTACGATACGCCTCCAAGTCGGGATAGTGAGCGATTTTAGGGTCCGGGAGTTTTCCAGGTGCCGATTCCCATCTGTCAGCTGGCTTTTTCTTCGACAATATAATGGTCCTGTGTGTAGAAGGTGTTTCAAAAGGAGCCTTGTTACGTTCCTGGAGTGCATCTTGCGGATAATGCAGTGTAGCCATTGTTCGTTGGTGATGGGTGGATTGAATATTTGCACGTGGGGTGACGATCAAGCTTTGGCCTGGATGATGTTAAGCTTCTCGGAAGTTGTTCAAGCTGCACCCAGCCAGTCAAGTAGAGGTTATTCAGTTACACTCCTGACTTGCAATTCGTGAACAAGGAAAGCAGAGGGGAGTTATTCACCGCACGTTTCCGAGTCCCGACCGGCTCTTGTAGCCTGAGCATTTAGATGGCCAGAGCAGTTCATTTTCTGGTCAATGATAACGACAGCGTTTGGATAGCGAGGGATTCAGCAATGGCAATATCACTAAATGTCATGGGGCAATGGTTACATTCCATTTTGCTGGAGATGGGCATTGCCTGGCCCTTCTGTAGCGTGAATATTATCAATTGAAACAATTCACGAAGTTAAATAATTATATTCAATTATCATCAACCAACAAAAATTTAAAAATATATTCACCAATTATCGTCGACAAACATAAACTGTTGTATTCACCAATTATTTTCAGCATTTTATTTCATGCAAAATGTAATTGCAATTAATTTAATATAATTTATTGAGATTGATCTTTATTAAGATAGCATTGACCATTCTGCCAGTAAGGAATCACATCTGTCCCATAATTCAATGTGAATAGAATTAAACCAGAGCAAGGATAATGAGCAGCCACCCAGCAGTCTCTGAGCGATATTGACAAGTAATCGCATCATCGTCACACAGAAACATCAGATCTGTAACTGGATTTTGCGCTGATTTTTAAAGTTAGCTATACCTAATGTAAATGTAATATCTTTAATGGGCTATAAGTTACACTGTTTGGGAAGTAATTCAACATTTGCAGATGGCCTCTGAGTTTCACAATATTTCTGTTTTCATGTTAATATGTGTTAGCATGGACTTAAGTGGGTCGGTACACACTCGATGGGCCGAATCGCCTCCTTCTGCACTGTATGTTCTATGTTCATATTATGAGACGTGAGAGGGATCCTCCAGCCGGCTATTGTTGCTAAGACGGGTCAGAGAAGCTGGATACCTCTCCTTTCCTTTGTGATGGGAGCAGTTCAAATAGGCTCTAAAACCTAAAATTATCTCCAGTATTGTTGCTGGGTAGATTTGTTTATAAATAGTCCTCATTGACAAGTTGACTTGCAGCCAAGCGGTCAGTACTGAGAAAACAGATCTTTGAAAGAAAATCCAGATGTTTCCTGTAAACAACATTGAACATTCGAGCCTCCCTGACAGCAGGCGGCTGGATTGCTGCCAAATACTGTGTGGGACAG
The DNA here is from genome assembly GCF_902713615.1 of Scyliorhinus canicula. NCBI lineage: Eukaryota > Metazoa > Chordata > Chondrichthyes > Carcharhiniformes > Scyliorhinidae > Scyliorhinus > Scyliorhinus canicula. The sequence continues at coordinate 3,526 of NW_024055484.1, forward strand.
ATTAGCCTGAATATGAATGGACACAATGGCATTAAGCAATTCGAACATTAAATGTTTCAATCGCACGTTAAGTAAACGTTTTAAATTGTGTTGCATCGAAATACATATTTTCAATTAATGTTCTGTTCACTCTGAGATTAAACATGATCGGAAAATAGTGAACTGATCAGATGCTATTCCATTTATATTAGTTCTGAGTAAAGGTCACTCTAGTTATTGAAGTCCGTTTGTTAAGAACCTAATGAAGTGAAAGTGAGTGGTATTGATGGACCCAATCCACAAGCCTCATCATTTGATTGTAATTACAAAGAAACTTAATTAAATAAAAAGAAAATCATGAATCTGCCTTGAACCCGCCGGAATTCCTGGAATATTCTCCGAGTTATTTAAGCGGACGCGTCTCTTATGAACTCCCCGCTCTGTACAGTTTAATTTGGCAGCACGGTAATACAAGTGATTAGCCCTGTGGCTTCACAGGGTCTCAGGTTCGATTCCCTGTTGGGTCACTGTGCAGAGTCTGCACGTGTCTGCATGGGTTTCCTCCGGTTTCTTCCCACAGTCCAAAGACGTGCAGGTTAGGTGGTTTTGCCTGCTAAATTCCCCCTAGTCAACAAAAAGCTTCGGGAGGGATTTTTGGGTTGCGGGGATAGGGTGCAAGTGATGGCTTAAATGGGTCGGTGCGGACTCGATGGGCCGAATGGCCTCCTTCTGCAATCTATGTTCTAATTTGTGCTGATTTCCTTTATTTGACAGTCCCGCTCAGAGAAATGACCAGTTTATGACCTGGTTCCTGCTTCAGTGGAGAATAAAACATTTATTCCTGTGATATTGTGTAATATGCCGCAAAGTCCTGATATCCTGTGTTCCCAACACCAGTGAATGTTAGACAGCCGGTGGTCAGTAAAATTAGCTGCAATGATTTGGATGCTGAAGGATAACTTTGCTGGTCGCCGTGTCCTTTCTGATTCATTAACTTCTCTGTCAAAAGGTTTTAAATTTATTTTTGAGTTGAAATTTATTTTTCAACTTAAGGGGCACTTTAGTGCGGCCAATCCACCTACGCTGCACATCTTAAGGTTGTGAGGGTGAGACACACAGGAGAATGTGCAAACTACTGACGGACGGTTACCCGGGACGGGAGTCAATCCCGGATCCTCGGCGCCGTGAGGCAGCTGGGCAAACCACTGCCGTCCTTTCTCTGTCAAAACTTCATGTGAATTTTATGTTTCTCTGTCAATTTACTGCTTCATTATCAGGCAAGCGGCTTCTTTTACTGCGAATGTTCACAGTGTCCTAGGCTCAGGGGGAGTTTGAGAAGTTCCAGGAGCGATATTGCATAATGTGACATTTTTTCGTTTCTACAGACCCACATTGTACACGGATAGCCACCTACACTGCAAGAGAATCACTTTGTTCATCTCCCGCATTTGGTTACAGAAATCAAAAAGAAAATTCCACTGATGAATTATACTTTATTGCTGTCACGGATTAAAAACTCGCCGTGTTTCAAATCAGACGAACAGGCGACTTATTCACTGTTAACATAGTTGAATTTATTTCTGTTCATCCAATTATGTTGAACAGTAGAAAAAAAAGGGACTTAACTTACAATGGAATTCGTTTTTTCACAGTAAAAGATAAATTCATTGCAGACAAAAAACTTGTGACAAAAAAGATTATTCTATTATATTAACAGATGCTCAAATGTAATTTCACCATTAGAACCAATGCAGACATTCCAAATTATCCATTCAGACAAATAAATGCCTCAATACAGATAAATGCTAACTTTGAACAATAATCTGTAAAAAATCTGAGTCCATTCTGTTGGGGGTGTGGAAGGTGGGACGTGGATCCAGTCGCCGCCTCCACCAGGGAATCAACAGGCGGCGCCTGGAAAGCCGCCCCCTTCTGCCGGGTATTTAAATGCCGCTCACTGGGACCCGAATCCAACAGTCCGGGAGCTGGTTTGTTCACTGAGTTCCTGACACAACCATTTCCCCCAAATGACCAGAAGGATGCGGTGGGCCATTTCTCTCAGTTTGTTGCTGACTTTCTTATCCCGTGAGTAGTTTTTATTGTCCAAGTCTCTCACTGTTACTGTCTCAGTGTTAGTCTCTCTCTGGAATGTTCCAGAGTCACCAGTCATTTCACCAGCATTAATCCTCGGGCTTTTTGATATATTTTTACAGGTGTCTAGTCGGATGTTGTGTTGACTCAGCCAGAGGCAGAGACCGGGCGTCCCGGAGGCTCCCTGACACTGACCTGTAAAACCAGCGGCTTCAGCCTTGGCAGCAACACCATGCATTGGATCCGACAGCTTCCCGGACAGGGGCTGGAGTGGCTGCTTTGGTACGACACTTCTTCCAGCAATGGCTACGCCGCAGAAATTCAAGATCGATTCACTGCTTCCACAGACACTTCGAACAATATCTTATCTTTGGCCATGACGAACCTGAAGGCCGAAGATACCGCCATCTATGATTGTACAGTGGACATAGTGGGTGGGATGGACTACTGGGGACAGGGGACCATGGTGACGGTGCCTGCAGGTAAGCACCAGTCAATTATTTCCAACTGTTTTATTTCAGTCGTAGTTTTATACTTTTTTGTATGTTCACAATTTATTCAGGGCAACACGGTTGCGCAGTTGTTAGCTGATATCTCAGGGCGCAGAGGTCCGAGATTGAAACCCGGCCCCAGGTCACTGTCTGTGTGCAGTTTACACATTCTCTTTTTTAAAAGTAAATTTAGAGTACCCAATTCATTTTTTCCAATTAAGGGGCAATTTAGCGTGGCCAATCCACCCAGTGTGCATATGGTTGTGTTGTGGGGGCGAAACCCACGCAAGAGTTTACACATTCTCGCCGTGTCTGCGTGGGTCTCAGCCCCACAACCAAACGATGTGCAGGCTAAATGGATTGGCCATAGTAAAATGCTGCTTGTTTGGAAAAACAATTGGGTACTTTAAATTTAGGAAAACAATTAATTCGTTCACTGAATCGTGGGTTTGGTGATTCTGTATTGGGATTTTGTCGCAATGTTTCATGTGATTCTGATGAAAAAGGTTATAGAATTACTCTGCCTCTTGACAAAAGTCGCTGCTCAGGGATTCAGTCCATGGTTGTTGTGATTTAAAAAAAAATGTTTTAGAGTATCCAATTCATTTATTTCCAATTAAGGGGCAATTCAGTATGACCAATCCACCTATGTGCACATCTTTGGGTTTTGGGGGTGAAACCCACGCAAACATGGGGAGAATGTGCAAGCTCCACGCGGATGATCACCCAGAGCCAGGATCGAACCTAGGACCTCGGCACTGTGAGGCAACAGGGCTGACCACTGCGCCACCGTGCTGCCCCCGGTTGCTGTGAGTTAGTGTTTATTTGCTGAGGATACTGTGTGGCCGGGTTATTTTAAATACCCAACGCAGCGTTTCTGCAATGTTTAATCTCGGTGACATCTGGTGGCTGCAAGTTTTACCACCTCCTGCACAAGTGTTAAAAATCGAACCCAACAAAATATGCTGAGGTTTATGTGTTACTTTATTGAACATGTTCTGCGTTTTCACAATGCTGATGATATTCTTCTAAGTTTCTGTTTAATTATTCATTCATTTTATGACAGGTGGATTTGGTGGCTTCTGGATTGATAATTTCTTAAAACGTTATGTTTGATTTTGTTGGAAGTGTTTTGAATTGAGCTGCTTCTCCATGAAACGAGTCCCAGGCCTTTGGTGATGTGATTTGGTGGTTTTCTGACGAATAGATTGTATCTGGGTGACTTTGAATAAATAAGATGTTTGAAACGGTTTGCCGTTTCTGCATTGTTTCTGCATTGTTCAAACTCGGTGACATTGAGCAGTTCCATGTTTTTGAATGGAATGTTTGAAGTTGCTTGATGCATGATTGTCGGCAGAAAACAAGCAGGGTTTTAGAGCAGTTTGGACATTAAACTAAGGCAGGGTTCAAGGCGTTCTTTCTGAACATAAATTATTACTGCAATCGCAGCCTGTGGCTTCTGCAATGTTTCGTCTAGGTGAGATTGATGGTTACAGCTACTGCAAATATTAAGTGTTTAAATATGTTTAAAATATGGTCCAATATGAATAAAACGCGGTAAACTTTCAATATTTGTTTTGGACACATTGCAGCTCCTCACAATTATATTGCTGTTATTACAGATTTTTATTTAGTTTGAAAATTGATACATTTGGTGGCGAGCTGGACTCGATGTTGAGATGTTTTTGAAATGTTAAGTTTTATTCTGTTCAATGTAGAATTGACCTGCTTCTCCATGAAACGGGGTTCAACTCCTCGATGATGAGTTTGATGTTTAACTGCTGAGGATAATGTGTGTCTGGGTGACTTTGATTAAGTACAATTTGTGAAGAGGTTTGGAGTTTCTGCATTGTTTATGCTCAGTGATATTAAGCGGTTACATGATTTGTGGTTAAATGCCAACGGTCTACGTGTTTAAATCTGCTTGAAACACGATTACAGGTAGAAAACAAGCAGGCGTTGGAAATTCAGAATGGAATAAAGGTATATTAGTATTTTATTAACTGACGATTACACGGTAGCATTGTGGATAGCACAATCGCTTCACAGCTCCAGGGTCCCAGATTCGATTCCGGTTTGGGGTCACTGACTGTGCGGAGTCTGCACATCCTCCCCGTGTGTGCGTGGGTTTCCTCCGGGTGCTCCAGTTTCCTCCGCAAGTCCAAAGATGTGCAGGTTACGTGGATTAGAACAAAGAACAAAGAAAATTACAGCACAGGTACAGGCCCTTCGGCCCTCCCAGCCTGCGCCGATCCAGATCCTTTATCTAAACCTGTCTCCTATTTTCCAAGGTCTACTTCCCTCTGTTCCCGCCCATTCATATAACTGTCTAGATGCTTCTTAAATGATGCTATCATACCCGCCTCTACCACCTCCGCTGGTAAAGTGTTCCAGGCACCCACCACCCTCTGCGTAAAAAACTTTCCACGCACATCTCCCTTAAACTTTCCCCCTCTCACCTTGAAATCGTGACCCCTTGTAACTGACACCCCCACTCTTGGGAAAAGCTTGTTGCTATCCCCCTGTCCATACCTCTCATAATTTTGTAGACCTCAATCAGGTCCCCCCTCAACCTCCATCTTTCCAACGAAAACAATCCTAATCTACTCAACCTTTCTTCATAGCTAGCACCCTCCATACCAGGCAACATCCTGGTGAACCTCCTCTGCACCCTTTCCAAGGCATTCACATCCTTCTGGTAATGTGGCGACCAGAACTGCACGCAGTATTCCAAACGTGGCCGAACCAAAGTCCTATACAACTGTAACATGACCTGCCAACTCTTGTACTCAATACCCCGTCCGATGAAGGCAAGCATGCTGTATGCCTTCTTGACCACTCTATCAACCTGCGTTGCCACCTTCAGGAAACAATGGACCGGAACTCCCAGATCTCTCTGCACATCAATTTTCCCCAAGACCCTTCCATTGATCATATAGTCCGCTCTTGAATTTGATCTTCCAAAATGCATCACCTCGCATTTGCCTGGATGAACTCCATCTGCCATTTCTCTGCCCAACTCTCCAATCTATCTATATTTTGTTGTATTCTCTGACAGTCCTCCTCGCTATCTGCAACTCCACCAATATTAGTATCATCTGAAAACTTGCTAATCAGACCACCTATACCTTCCTCCAGGTCAGTTATGTAGATCACAAACATCAGTGGTCCGAGCACGGATCCCTGTGGAATACCACTAGTCACCCTTCTCCATTTTGAGACACATCCTTCCATCACTACTCTCTGTCTCCTGGTGCCCAGCGAGTTCTTTGTCCATCTAGCTAGTACATCCTGAACCCCATACGACTTCACTTTTTCCATCAACCTGCCATGGGAACCTTATGGACATGATAAATTGCCCTTAGTGTTGGGTGGGGTTTCTGGGTTATGGGGATAGGGTGGAGGTATTAACCTTGGGTAGGGTGCACTTTCCAGGAGCCGGTGCAGACTCGATGGGCCGAATGGCCTCCTTCTGCCCTGTAAATTCTATGATGATTAAACCAAAAGATTACGTCATTCAGAACATAACAATTTACTGCAAGCTCATACTTCTTATTTAACAATTGTTCAAATTGGAGAGTAGTTATTATAATGTGGTAATATAACCCCATATTATCCAAAGATGTTTTCATATTAATATAATTAATCAGCAATCGCCTTTCACAATCCTGCTGCGCGCTGCACACTATTTGCATGACCGGAACATTTTCTAGCCTGAAAATATAATCTAATTGTGCCCGGAACTATTTTAACAATAACATACTGATTCTACACAGGTGTTCAGTTGCACAAGAGATTTTGGATTAATTTTTAGATCCCTGATTACGTTTGCAGTTACTTAAATAGGAATTTTATATTTCAGTTTGGCAATTTATGTATCCGGTTATTATATTCTTTCTGTGCAGCCACAACAATATGATTCCATATTGTTCACTGTGATTCTTGATTCCTTCAATGCCATTTGTAGATGGATAGTGAGATAATTGTCGCTAATCTAATCATAAACAGTTTTCTGTGATTTGGAAGTCACTGACAGTGAAGACATTTTTCTAATGATTCTATTTAAATTGCAGGAATGTTTAGACTGCACAGGGCTGGAGATTGACAAGTAACAGCTTGAAATTCAAACAGATTAATTTAATCAGAAAATGTGAATATGAGCTTTGCAATAATTAACAACAGCCAGTCTGATATAACTGTGCTGTACACAGTATAGAATTATAGTAAAAACAAGTGACAGAATAAAGAAAAGATCATATCTGATTCTCAAGCTTATTTATATTGAATATTAAATTAAACAACAAAATATCTGCTCCATTTGCTTATTATGTTTCAGTTTTGGAGAGGATCTGAATGAACAATTTTAACTGTGTTTTACACAGATTAATTTTGGATCTCCTTTCATTGAGCAGCAGTTTTAATAATTCAGTTGTCGGGATTGTCAAAATTATTGTCAGAAATACACACACACACACACATTATATATATATAGATAGATATACATACTTTATGTATCCGAGCTGAAAGTAAGATATATTTATGTATATATAAAGAGCGAGACGCTTATAGATTTATCGTGCGAATTAGACTCTGTGAATAGATGGAATTCAATGAGTTCAGAAATATTCATATTTCACATTTTTGCAGGTTCAAACAGGACGATTATTACCAAAAAGTAAAATGTAAAAATGTTATTAGATTTAATTTAAAATATCCTGGTCTGAATGTTTCCATCCGGTTATTTGAGGTTTATTGTTTAGCATTGCTTGACATTTAATTAAACGCAATTTATAAGCAAAGTTCCAGGCAAGATCTCGCTTTGAATTATATAAATTTTTCATTTTTTTATTATAGAGTGCAAATCATCCAACAAGGCTAACTGGCAATTAAAAACAACGTGCAATGCAATGACAGTTCGAACAAATCAAACATAAATGCTACAGTTCAGCTTTTAGAGAAATTTTTATTGTATCCAAAATGAATTTAGAAAGCAATACATTTCTGTGCTCAGGCCGATGATGTTCTTTGTCTCGATTATTTTGTGGTTACATTCACTTAAGAAATTGTGTCAATCAGGTAATCGGGTTACTCTTTTGTTTGTTTGTTTCATATCTCCGAATCTTTATCAATGACGTTAAACTGAATGCAATCTGTTATCGTCAATCGGAACAGGATGGCATGGTGGTGCAGTGGGCAGCACTGCTGCCTCACAGCACCGTGAATCTCGATTCGATCTCCGCCCTGAGTCGCTCCGCTTTGGAGTTGCACGTGCACCCTGTGTCTAGGTGGAGATCCACGGCTCCAAAATTGTGCAGGATAGGGGAATTGGACACGTTAAAGTGCCCCTTAATTGGAAAAGAATATTTGATGTGATTGTTTTCAGCCAATATGAATGTTGCACAGTTCGGACAGACAGAATTAGTTACAAGGCAAAGGGAGTTTTTAATAAATATCAGTTTAATTTCAAAGAGGTTATTGTTGTTGTCTAAAGTTGACCACTTATCAATTAGAATAAAGCAGTGTGAATAATTCATCGTCTCGTATTTCAGGGACTGTGCTTTGATTTATTTCTTCAAAAACGTGGATCTGTGAGGATTGCGAAAATTTGACTTTATGTTAGTTAAGCCGCCTCTGAACTGAGATCCTTACCCCAGATTGTGACAGTCATAATGAACAACTCAGCAACACCAGACAAGGGTGGCATGGTGGTGCAGTGTTTAGCACTGCCTCCTCCCAGGGCTGAGGACCCGCATTCGATCCGAGCCCTGGGTCACTGTCTGTGTGGACTTTGCATATTCTCCCCATGTCTGCGCGTGCCTCACCCCCACAACCCAAAGCTGTTCAGAGTAGTTGGTTTGGCGACGCTAAACTGCCCCTTCATGAAAACAGGAAGAATTGGGTACTCTAAATTGATAGAAGAAGAAACTCAATACAGACTGGAGGAGATGTGGGTATATTTTAACCACTGATGTATCTAGCTTTGGAATGTTAGACTACGCAATGCAGATGGAGCTTTATTCTATTTTATTCAGTGCTGCACCAGTCCTTGACCTATTTACTGGGGCAGTGGAAAGGGGGCAATTAGTCTAAATATTAATGATCATCTTATTCAGGAACTGTAGAGTCTGTGGTATGACTAACATTTGTTGTCTCTGCTTAATTGCCCATTGAGAAAGTGATGACTTGAATAATTCTTGAATAACTGCAGTCCATATGGCGCAGGTACACCCGCAGTGTTGTGATGGAGAGTGTTCCAGGGTTTTGACCAAACGAGAGTGAAGGAACGGCAGTATAGTTTCCAGTTAGGATGGATAGTGTGTGGTAGGGAAGGGCACAACCAATTGCTGGTGCTCCCATGCATCTGGTGTTCCTGTCGTTCTGCAACATAGAACATACAGTGCAGAAGGAGGCCATTCGGCCCATCGAGTCTGCACCGACCCACTTTAGCTCTCAGTTCCACCCTATCCCCGGAACCCAATAACCCTTCCTGAACGTTTTCGTCACTAAGGGCATTTATCATGGCCAATCCACCTAACCTGCACATCTTTGGACTGTGGGAGGAAACAGGAGCATCCGGACGAAACCCACGCAGCCACGGAGAGAACCTGCAGACTCCACACAGACAGTGACCCAGAATGCAATCCAGTTGTGACCCTGGCGCTGTGAAGCCACAATGCTATCCACTTGTTCTATCGTGCTGCCTCGGTGGTAGGTGGTTGACGTTGCAATTTGGAAGGTGCTTTCGATGGAGTCTTGGAAAGTTGCTGCAGTTCATCTTGTACATCATAGACACAGCTGCCACTGCTTGTCGGTGATGGGGGAGTGAATGTTTAAGACGGTGAATGGGGGCTAATTTGGCGGGACGCTTTGTCCTCGACCGTGTTGAATTTCTTGAGTTTTTTTAGAATTTCACTCAGTGCAGCAAGTTCCAAATCTTCAATCACAGACCTGACGTGTAGGTGGTGACGTTCCTTTAGGTGATAATGTTAAAGATCGGAGGTGCGGTGGCACAGGGGTTAGTACTGCCGCCTCAGTGTTAGAGACCCGTGTTCGATTCAGACCTCGGGTGGAGATTGCACATTTTTCCAGTGTTTGTGTGGGCTTCTTCCGGGTGCTGCAGTTTCCTCTTACAATCTAAAGATATGCATGCTACATGGATTGGACATGCTAAATTGTTCCAAGGTGGAGCTACGGGGATAGGGTGAGAAATTGTGTCTAGGTAGTGTGATCTCTCAGAGGGTCGGTGCAGGCTCAATGGGCCGAATGCCTCCTTCTGCGCTGGAGGGAGTCCATGTTGCATTTTGTATCAAACCAATGTCGTGTCTCCATTCTTGCAGTAAGAGACAGGAACTTTTGTGGGGAGGGGTGGAAATTTTACTCTATATCTTAACGTGGCCTGTACCTGACATGAGAGCCTTTCCCCGCAGAGGTCAAGTAGGCGGAACATCGAACTAACGAGCTGGAGCTATCCAATCAGATAACGGGAAATAAATTGTTCCATTGCTGGGTGAAATTACGCGCATTTTAACAATATTTCTTATTTAACAATAAGTCAGTGGACGACATTTTGATAACGATAATCTTTATTATTGTCACAAGCAGGCTTACATTAAAACTGCAATGAAGTTACTGTGAAAACCCCCTGGTTGCCAAAATACGGCGCCTGTTCGGGTACACTGAGAGAAAATTCAGAATGTCCAATTCACGTCATAGCATGTCTTTGGACTGTGGGAGGAAACCGGAGCACCCGGAGGAAACCCACGCATACACGGAGAGAACGTGCAGACTCCGCGCAGTGAGCCAAGCCAGGAAGCGAACCTCGGACCCTGGAGCTGTGAAGCAACCATACGACCGTGCCGCAGCTGCCAAAGACCGAAATGATTCTCCAACTCATGTTCTGCAAGCCGGATTATGCTCACCGTGAGAGTGGATGCGAGTATGTGTGGAGTGTGCGCGTGAATGAGACTATGGAAACTGGGAGTGAGCCATCCTGACACACACACACACATTTCACTCTCTCACCCGCAAACACACACACACACACACACTCATACTCTGACATATTCTCCCTTACACACACTCACTCATCCTATCACAGTTACATTCTCACTCTTAGACATTCCCTCCCTCACGCACCCCCGCACAGACTATGAATTACACCTGTGCTTCTGTCTCTCACACGCACTCTCTCTCAAAACACAAACATGTAATCACGTTCTCCCATGCACTCACATGGTGACGGAGAAAGCACTCAGACGCACATACTCACACTCTCTTACAAACAGACACACTCTCTCAAATTCACCTTTCTACCGACACATTTTCTCTCTCACTCTCTCTCTCACACACACTACCCGTCTCTCACAGACTCTCTGCTAGGCACATGCCCTCTTCATATAACATACATCCTCTCACGTGCTCTCTCTCCCACATGCACACTCTCAGGGACAAACGCACACAATTTATCTCTGTCTTTCATCCGCCCGCTCTCTCCCACACTCTATCACACACACATTCGGTCTCTCTCACACACTTACTCAGACACACTCTCACACAAAGGGTCTCTCTCACACAACATCCCTCACATAAACAGTATCTCGCTCACACACTCCCTACCACACACACGTTCCATTAAACACTCTCTCACATGCATACTCTCCCTACCACGCAAACACATACAGACAGACTCAGATCCACGCCTACTCTCTCTCCCAGAGACACATACTGACTTACAGACGGACGCTATCTCACTCCCTCACACCGTTCTTTATCACAAAGTGCTGCTGATTGTGAAGTACACGTCTCAGTTAGCTGGATTGTGACGTACACATCTCAGTTAGGTGGATTGTGACGTACACATCTCAGTTTGCTGGATTGTGACGTACACAGCTCGGTTAGCTGGATTGTGATGTACACAGCTCGGTTAGCTGGACTGTGACGTCCACAGCTCAGTTAGTTAGATTGTGACGTACACAGCTCAGTTAGCTGGATTGTGATGTACACAGCTCAGTTAGTTAGATTGTGACGTACACACAACCCAGTCAGCTGGATTGTGACGTACACACAACCCAGTTAGCTGGATTGTGACGTACACAGCTCAGTTAGCTGGACGGCTGGTTCGTGATGAGGAACGATCCCAACAGCGCGGGTTCGATTATTGTACCAGCTGACCTTATTCATAAAGGGCCCCATTCTCAACCGTGCCACTCACCTCAGGTATAGTGACCCTCAGGTTAAAGCACCACTAGTCAGCTCTCAAAAGGAGAGCGCAGTCTCCGTGACTACGGCACCATTTGCATTGTTGAAATAATGGGGAAACCTCCTGCTTCTCTTTCATTTTAATAAACGTTACACCATTCATATGGCACCAAAATGCCATTTTTTATCCGGTGGGAGAGCAGGAGTAAGATGTGAGCTCCGAGTGAGGAGGCAAAGAGGTATGAATCTCAAATGAGAGACTAATAGAAGCTTAAATGTCGATGTAACTTTTAATGGGGAAATGTTAGCATAAACGCATAGCTTGAGGCACATTTTGAAATGTTTGGTTACTTAAACTCAAATATAGAGTCTAACTTGTTGAATGGGCCATTCTCTCCCAGCGACACCGTCTCCGCCCACTCTCTACAGTCTGGTCTCCTCCTGTCAACAACACAACACCGACGGCTCCGTGACCTACGGCTGTTTGGCGATGGACTACTCCCCAGAAATCACCAGCCTTACCTGGAAGAAAGATGGGCAGCCGATCACCACTGGAGTTAAGAAATATCCGTCAGTGAGAAACAAGAAGGGAACCTACACCCTGAGCAGCCAGTAAACCATCACCGAGTCAGAGGGGGGATGCAGCAACATCAGCTGTGAGGTTCGACACAGCGGCTCAGACAAGAGCATTGAAATGCGTAAGTGTTGTCGAACATGTGAAAACAGAAACGCTGTGATTAATTTATTCATAACTTTGGTTATGACACATTTATGGCACACTACACAGTTCGGATTCCAGAAAATAATATTGAGCGCAGAGTAACTGTGAAAAAATAATAAGTCAGTTTATTTGTTACAACATCTTCTGCAATAATGTCTAACTTATGGTCCTTGAAGTTCCTAGAAATGACATCCATCCACATGTTCTCCTCACCGTGAGTCCCAATGAAGAAATCACAAGACAGAAATTTGCAACCATCATCTGTTCAATCATCCATTTCCAGCCAAATTCAATCACGGTGAAGTGGCTGAAGAATGGACAATCCGTGGGTTCAGGAATTGTCACCTCTCCCGCCTGTGAAGTGAACGGGAACTTCTCGGCGAGCAGTCGGCTGACAGTCTCCGCTGGGGAATGGTTCAGCAAAGCGGTCTATACCTGCCAGGTCACTCATCAAGAGGTCACCCGAAGTCTCAACATCGCGTCGTCTGGTAAGAGACACAGACAGGGGAAACTATAGATCATCCTGCACTCTGATGTTAATCAACACCAGAAATGTATTGAAGTTAATGCAAAGCACAGATCAATTTCTAATTTACTGCCTACTTTGTGATTCATTCTAATGTAAGAGCTGCATTGGACTTGCTCACCATTCAAGATTTGATCAAAACAGCAAATAATACTTCCCTTTACTTTGAAGACCTTTAGTGAGTGAGGTGGACTTGATATCAGCTTTATCCTGAGACAGCGGATTGGAACATAGAACATTACAGCGACCTCGATGTTGCACCGACCTGTGAAACCACTCTAAAACTCATCTACGCTATTGCCTTAACATCCATATGTTTATCCAATGACCATTTAAATGCCATTAATGTTGGCGAGTCTACTACTGTTGCAGGCAGGGCATTCCACGCCCTTACCACTCTCTGAGTAAAGAACCTACCTCTGACATCTATCCTATATTCATCTTCCCTCAATTTAAAGCTATTTCCCCTCGTGCTAGACATCTCCATCCGAGGAAAAAGCTCTCACTGTCCACCCTATCTAATCCTCTGATCATCTTGTATGCCTCAATTAAGTCACCTCTTAACCTTCTTCTCTCTAACGAAAACAGCCTCAAGTCCCTCATCTTCCCTCAAAAGATCTTCCCTCCATACCAGGCAACATCCTGGTAAATCTCCTCTACACCCTTTCCAATGCTTCCACATCCTTCCTATAATGCGGTGACCAGAACTGCACGCAATACTCCAAATGCGGCCGCAACAGAGTTATGTACAACGGAAATGAAAAAAATGAAAATTGCTTACTGTCACCAGTAGGCTTCAAATGAAGTTACTGTGAAAAGCCCCTAGTTGCCACATTCCGGCGCCTGTTCAGGGAGGCTGTTATGGGAATACAAACCATGTTTGTGGCTTGCTTTGGTCTGCTTTCAAAGCCAGCGATTAGCCCAGTGAGCTAAACAGCCCCTGCAACTGCAACGTGACCTCATGGCTCCGAAGCTCAATCCCTCTACCAATAAAAGCTAACACACCGTACGCCTTCTTAACAGCCCTCTCAAAGTGGGTGGCAACTTTCAGGGATCTATGTACATGGACACAGAGATCTCTCTGCTCATCCTCACTACCAAGAATCTTGGATTTGAGAGGCAGCGGGTGTCTGGAACGCTTTACTGCTGACAGCTCCGGGGGAAAGTGTTGGAAAGTTCATCCAACCTATTTATAATTCAGCCTTCATTACTTAATTCCAGAGATCAGGAACAGTGTATTCTGCATTGGGAATACTGCAATGCAGTTGTTAGATGGATTCCAGGGCTGAACGACTTTGACAATGAGAATAGCGATTAGCACTGCTACATCTTAGCGCCACGACCCCGGTTTCGATTTTGGTTTTGGCTGACTGCCAAACTGTAAGGAGTTTCTACATCCTCCCCGTGTGTGCTTGGGTTTCCTCCGGGTACTCCGGTTTCCTCCCACAGTCCAAAGATGGGCAGGTTAGGTAGATTGGCCGTGCACAATTGTCCTTTAGAGTCTAGCGGTTCCATGGGGTCATAGGGTTATGGGGAAGGGCGGGGGAGTGGTTGTTGGTAGGGTGCTCTTTCGAGGGTCGGTGCAGACTCGATGGACCGATTGGTGCACTTCTTCACGGTAGTGATTCTATAATAGGTTTCACAGACACGCTGCTTACCACTGTACAAAGAACAAAGAAAAGTACAGCAAAGTCCTCCACGCCTGCGCCGCTCAATGTGCCCTATCTAAAAAGAACCCTCTGTCCTTACTGGGTCCATATCCCTCTATTTACTCCCTATTCATGTATCCATCCAGATATCGCTTAAATGTTGCTAATGTACCGGGTTCCACCACATCCTTTGGCAGTGCATACCAGACATCCACCACTCTCTGCGCGATAAAACCTATCCGCACATCTCCCGTAAACTTTCCCTCTCTCATCTTTAACCTGTGGCCCCTTGTAATTGACACTCCATCCTTGAAAAAAACCTCTGACAGCAAACCTGCCTAATTCTCTCAGAATTTTGTAGACCTCTATCCGGTGTCCCCTCAGCCTCCGTCTTGGCAGTAAAAGCATTCCTAGTTTTTTTCAAATGCTCCTCATAGCCAACACCTTCAAGAGCAGGCAGCACCCTGGTGAACCTTCTTTGCACTCTCTCCAAAGCGTCCACGTTCTTCTGATAATGTCGTGAAAAGAATTGCACGCAATACTCCAAATGCAGCCGATCCAAACTTTTATATAGCTGCAACATGATTTCCCAACTCCTGCACTCAATGCCCTGGCTGATGAAGGGAAGCATGCCATTTGCCTTCATAATCACCGTGGCCACCTATGTTACCACTAGAGAACTGTGGACCTGCATGCCAAGGTCCCTTTGTATGTTAATGGTCCAAGCGTTCTGCCATTTACGGTATAATTCATAACCACATATGATCCTCCAAAATGCATCACCTCACATTTGTCCGGATTAAACTCCGTCTGCTATTTCTGTGCCCAAGTCTCCAATCTATCTATCCCACTTGTACCCTCTGACCATCCTCGGAACAATCGGCAATTCCGCCAATTTCGTGTCATCCGCAAACTTGTTATCAGACCACCCACATTTGTCTCCAGATCTTTGATCTCTGCTGAACACCACTAGTTACAGATATCCATTCAGAAAAAAAACCCTTCCACTATTACTCTCTGTCTTCTATAACAAAGCCAGTTCTGTTCATCGACGATCTTTCGAGGTTGTTATTTCGAAGTTGATTCATTCCCATTTAGAGAGTAAAGGTTGAATACCACTGTCCTGATTCTGAAGATGAAACGTGGGTTGATTTTCATGTTTTCATTCACAGATCCTTCCCTTTGCACTGTTCCCTCAGTAACAATACTGCCACCGCCAATAGAACAGGTCTTACTGGAGGCGACTGTAACCATAACCTGCGTCATTTCGAATGCTCCTTATGGAGTCAACATGTCCTGGAGTGAAGCGAAGAACCCGCTGAAATCAGAGATTGCCGACCAGCCTGGGGCAGATACTGAGAGCGTGGTCAGGAAATTAAACATCTCGACACAAGCCTGGCTAAGTGGGGCTGTGTTTGACTGTGTGGCGAGACATCAGGACCTGCCAACTCCTTTGAGTAATTCGATCCATAAGAAAATAGGTGAGCGTTGAGATTAAAGCAATAAGTGAGCCATTGTGTCTATTTCTAGTGTCAGTGCAACGTTCAATATTTCGCATTCAGTGTATTTCTGATCTACTTTGATTGATAATTCCACTAACTAAACAATCTGGAGTGGCAGACGATAAGGTGGAAAATAATATGCAGACGACTGAACAGTGAATTGAAGGCGGTGATATTGGGTTTAGATGGAGCAAGACCATCGACTAGAAGATGTAAGAGCAGATCAAGGCCATTGGGTCCATTGAGACTGGCTGGCATTCAGCGAGACCGTGACTGATCTCAGGCAATCCTCAATTCCACTTTCCTGCCTTAACCCCATATCCCTTTATTTCCTTACTGATTCAAAATCCATCTATCTCAGCCTTGAACACACTGAACGATGCAATTCCTACACCTTTCGCACCACAGAATTCCACAGATACGCTGCCAACCGAGAAAAAAAATTCCTCCTCATGTCTGCCTTAAATGGCGATGCCTTCATTTAAGATTAAATCCTCAGGTCCAAGAATCTTCCACAAGGGATAGGAACCTTTCGGCATTTACCCTGTCAAACCGTCTGAGAATGATTTATGTCGCAATTAGGTCGCCTTCATATTTCTAATATCCAGTGAGTATAGACCCAATCTACTCAGCCACTCTTCATAAGAAAATCCATACCCGGGATCAACATCATGAACATTCTCTGGACTGCTTCGAAAACCAATATGTCATCCTTCCCAAAGTGTTCAAAGAACATCAGGTGTGATTTTGCTGGTGCACTGTGTAGTTTTATCAACACTTCGCTATCTTTATATAGCATTCCCTTCAAAATAAAGCTCAACATTCAATGCACCTTCCCTGTTACCCAACAACTTGCATGCTAGCTTTTTGCGATGGCTGCAGGAGGATGACAAATCCTTCTTCGGTACAGTTTTCTGCTGCCTTTCTCCATCTAAATAACATTCAGCTCCTTTATTCCTCCTACCGAAGGAGGTATAATCTCACATTTTCCTACATCATGTTCCTTTTGGTAAATTTCCCCCCAATCACTTAATCTGACTATCCCTGTGTAGATTACCTGTGTCATTCTCGCCACTTGCTTTCCTTATTTAAAAAAATATTTTCAGTAAAGGGCGTTTTGCATACAAATATAAAAATCATAGAAAACATAACAATAACATTATGATAGAAACAACTCCAAGGGTGACATGGTGGCGCAGTGGTTAGCACGGCTTTCTCATGGTGTAGAGGATCTGGATTTGATCCTGGACCCGGGTCACTGTCCGTGTGGATTTTGCGCATTCTCCCTGCGTCTGCGTGAGTTTCACCCCCACAACCCCAAGGTTGCAGGGTAGGTGGTTTGACCACGCTATACTGGCCCTTAATTGTAAGAAATTAAAAGATGGAAAAAACTCCCCCCAGGTACAATAAACACCCCAGATCTACCATATTCCCTAACACCCATCCCACCAATCTACCCGCCCCCTCAACTTTTGCCCCCACCCCCACCCCCGCACAACGAGAACAACCCCTAACTCTCCTCCGGCTGAAACTTTAATTCACCATGAAGAAATAATAAATGCCTTCCACACCGGGTGAACTTTATCTTCTCCAAATGCAGGAAATCTGCCAGCTTGCTCAACCACATCCCCATCTATGGCAGCGGTCAGAATCGCCAGCTGAGCAAAATCCGTCCCCGGGCTATCAGGGAGGCAAATGCCAAGGTGGGCCACTCATTCTTCGTCCACCGCAGCAAAAAAACGGCTCATCCTCGTGACCCTCATGTGGGGGTTGTGCACCACCTTAATTTGGATGAGGCTCAACCTGCACACGACGAGGATGCGTTCACCCTCCTGAAGGTACCTTCCACGCCCCGGACCGCACCCCCTCACCAACCCCTCCTACCATTTGCGCTTGATCTTCTCCTCCAGAACGGCCTCTATGTCTATCAGCTCTTCATACATGTTGGACACTCCCCTCTCCAATATTATCCTCAATCAGCAGCTTATCGTGCAACACCGGAGGTGGCAGCTCTGGGAAGGACCACACCTCGCTCCTCCCACCGGAACCCCCCCCCCCCCCCCCCCCCCCCCCCCCCGCCCCACCGCCACCACCACCACCTTACCTGCAGGTATCTGAACCCATTTCTCTTAGGCAATCCGTATACTTCATCGATTACCTCCAGTCCTGAAAACCTACCCCCTGCAAACGTGGCAATAGTACATTAACTTATCAAACGCTGTTTCGAAATTAATGTATATTATATCTACTGGCTCCGCTTTCTCTAGGCTGCTTGTTATCACCTCAATTAATTGCAATCAATTTGTTGAGAATGATTTCCCCTTCATAATAATAATAGCCAGTAGGCTTCACTGAAGTTACTGTGAAAAGCCCTTAGTCGCCACATTCCGGCGGCTGTTCAGAGAGGCCGGTAATAAATTGAACACGCTCCGGTGGCATTGATGGGCATTATAAACCAGTTGTTTAGCCCTCTGTGCTAAACCATCCTCGGCACTATCAGCAACTCTGCCAATTTTGTGTCAGGAAACCGTGCTGACTCCATTTGATGATATTGTGTATTTCTAAATGCTGTGCTATTACATCGTTATAATGGACACTAAGGGATTGCCACTGACAGATGTTAATGTCAGTGGCCTACAGTTACATGCTCTTGACTCCCTTTTGGAATCAATCAGGGTGTTCCATTGGCAGTTTTACAATCCTCTGGGAGTAATGTGGTGGCGGCGATGGCGGGGGGGGGGGGGGGTGGCGTAGGGGCGGGCGGGGTTCCGGTGTGTGGAGCTGATACACCAGCACAGGACAGTGGGTCCGAATGGCCTGTTTCCATGCCATACACTTTCTGAAACTTTCTGTTCCAGTCCGTAAATTCTCAGGGAAAAGGATTGTGTCCACCTCTGCTCCGAGCTGGGAAACCGGACAGATCCCAAAGTGGGAAATGGAAACCTTTAAAATCCAACACAAAACACATTTCTCCCACATCGAACCCGCGGTTCCATTGTCTCCGGAATTCCCCATTTTATTAACATTTATTGTACATTTTCTGCAGATCCCAACCCGCGGGAACCGTCCGTCTCTGTCCTCCTGCCCTCGGCTGAAGATGTCTCCGCTCAGAGATTCGTCTCCCTCAGCTGCTTAGTGAGAGGTTTCTCCCCTTGAGAGATCTTCGTCAAGTGGACCGTCAATGACATGCCGGTGAATCCCGGGAACTACAAGAACACCGAGGTGATGGCGGAGAACGGCAATAGCTCCTTCTTCATGTACAGCCTGTTATCCATTGCAGCGGAGGAGTGGGCCAGCGGCGCTTCTTACTCCTGTGTGGTGGGACATGAAGCCATCCCCTTGAAGATCATCAGCAGAACGGTTAATAAATCCAGCGGTAAACTGAGTTTTTTAAGCGTTTCCCTTGGCTCTAATTGACACCGTTAATTAATGTAAATGAGAAACTATTGGTTATATTTCGAACTACAATAGAAAGAATAAAGATTTTTTGATCCCCCTCCAAATGTGATTGAACGACACAGCGTTTTATTAATAGTGCATCCGCTTTCCTGGTGTCAGACATCTTCAATTAGACTCAGATTTGTACAGATCTCGGACCCATGTTCAGTGCAGGGAATGACACAGTGGCGTAATGTTTAGAACTGCTGCCTCACGGTCCCGAGGAGCCTGTTCTATCCCACCTCGGGTTACTATTATGTCGAGTTGCACATTCTCCCCGTATCTGTGTGGGTCTCACCCCCACAGCCCAAAGATATACGAGCCGGTAGATTGGAACATAAACAAGTGGGTACATGAAAAAAATAGAAACCACCTGGTGTACAGACAGAGTCAAACTAATTCATAACAGGATTGCGCAAAGTATATTTATTGATGGGAAATCGGACAAGTTCCCATTTTAGGCGCGAGTGGCACGGTGGAGTAGTGGTGCAGTGGTTAGCACTGCTGCCTGCAATGATGAAGACCAGGTTTCAAATCCCGTCTCTGTCCATGTGGAGTTTTCACATTCTCTCCGTGTCTACGTGGGTTTCGCCTCCACAACTCCAACGTTTACAAGATAGATGGATTTGCCAAGCTAAATTGCCCCTTAATTGGGAAAAAAGTTGAGTGTTCTAAGCTTATTTTTTTAAAAATCCCATTTCAGATAAACACATCACATTTAGATTTCCGTGTTCCTCCTACTCTCATTGTCTATCTCTTTATAATTGATGGTAGTTTCAAATTGTTGCATCACACCCACTGGAATTGAATTGAGGATCAAACAGAAACATGGACCAGCAATCCACCGTCAAAGAGAGAGGAAAGGGGAATTGTTAATGCACTGCTCCCCACTTTTCCAACAAAGAGAGGGAGAGGGACATTACCTACTCCGTAGTAACCCGCTTGCCTCACAAATAGAAGGGGAGGGGCAATAGTTAATGCACTAACCTCACTTCCCCAACAAATACAGGGAGGAGGAACATTAGCTAATCCACTGTACCTGCGCTTCCCCAACAAAGAGATGGGGAGGGGTATTATTTTATGCATTGTAACCACATTTCCCCAAGAAAGATGTTGGGCATTAGTTAATCGACGGTCCCCCCATTCACCCAACAAATACAGGGAGGAGGAACATTAGCTAATCCACTGTACCCGCGCTTCCCCAACAAAGAGCTGGGGAGGGCCATTAGTTAACCCATTGATCCGCCATTACCCCGACAAAGAGACGGGCAGGATAACTAGACAATCCATTGTGCCCCGTTCCCCAAAAAAGGTAGGGGAAGGGGATTATTTAACCAAATGTAGCCCACTTCCCTAGAAGCGCGTGGGAGGGGCATTTTTAGTTGTGCTTTACCCCACGTCACCAGCAATGAGCTGGGGATTAGCATTAGTTAATCCACTGTAACCCCACTTTCCCAACATAGAGAAGCGAGGGATATTAATGAACCCACTTACCCCCACTGTACCCCAACAAAGGGAGGATGAGGGGCTTTAGTTAACCTACTGTAATTCCATTTCCACAAAATATATCGGTGAAGGCCATTAGCTTTGCACTGGATCTCCGCTTCCACAACAAAGAAATTGGAGGGTAAATGCTTAAACCACTGTACCCCAACTTCCTCAACAGAGCTCGAGGAGGGGCACTAGTTCGTTCACTGTATTTAATGTAGTTAATTCCCCAACAAATTGAGGGGGAGGGCGTTTGCTAATTAATTGGACCCGCACTCCCCCAGTATAGAGAGGGGATGGGCATTAGAGAAGCCAGTGATCCGCCATATCCCCTACAAAGAAAGGGGGATAGGAATTACTTAATCTATAGTGCCCGCACACCACTACATAGAGAGGTGGAGGGGCAATAGTTAATCCACTATACTTCCCCAACTAAGAGAACCGGAGGGAAATTTGTTAATCTACTAGACCGCCACTCCCCAACAACGAGATAGGGGAGGGCATTTGTTAATCTACCATACGCACACTTCACCAATACAGAGAGTGGAGGGGCATTAGTTAATCCACTGTATCCCCACTTCCCCAAAAAAGAGCGTGGGAGGGCATAAATTAATCCACTGTACCCCACTTCCCCAACAGAGGGAGGGGAGTGGTATTAGTTAATCCATCGTACACCACTTCTCCAACAGAGAAAACTGAAGAGCAAAGCCTGAAACTATTTTGCTGCACGTCACCAAGAAAGAGAGGAGAAAGTGCATTTGGCAGCTGATTGTATGGCCATCTCCTCAAAGCCGCGAATCGAAAAGGAAACTGCTGAACCCAGCAGGGAGAAAGAAACAATGAACGCACAGGTTATTTACCGCAGGTTTCAGTGCTGGGACCCCCAGCTGTTCACAATACATAGAACATACAGTGCAGAAGGAGACTATTTTGCCCATCGAGTCTGCACCGACCCACTTAAACCCTCACGTCTACCCTGTCCCGTAGCCTAATAATCCCTCCTAACCTTTTTGTTGACTAAGGGCAATATAGAATGGTCAATCCACCTTTGGACTGTGGGAGGAAACCGGAGAACCCGGAGGAAACCTAAGCAGACATGGGGAAAACCTGCAGACTCTGCACAGACAGTGACCCAGCGGGGTATCGAACCTGGGACCACGGTGCGATCCACTTGTGCTACCACACTGCCCAATATTCATTAATTGTTTTGACGAAGGAATTGCAGGCAATATTTCAAGATTTGCAAAGGATACTAAGTTTGCTGGCAGTGTGTGCTGTGAGTAGGATACAAAGAGGCTTCAGGGTTACTTGGACAGGCTGGCTGAGTGAGAAACCACTTGGCAAATGCAATATAATGTGGTTGAATGTGAGGTGATCCGCTTTGATGGAAAAAACAGAAAGACAAATTATTATCTGAATTGTGGCAGTTTAGGAAAAGTAGAATTGCAACGAGACCTGGGTGTCATGGTGGAATGGTCGCCTAAGATTGTTGCACGGGTACAGCAGGTGAGGAAAGTTAATGGCAAGCTAGCCTTCATAGCGAGAGGATTTGTGTATAGGAGTTGGAATGTATTGCTGCAGTTATACAGGACTTGGTGAAACCACACCTTGAACATTGTGTGCAGTTTTGGTCCAGTTTGAGGTAGGAAATTCTTGCTGCCGACGGTGTCCAGCGAAGGTTCACCAGAGTAATCACCGGGGTGGGAGGACTGACATATGAAGAAAGACATGATCAACTGGGTTTGTACTCGCTGGAGGTTAGAAGATTGAGAGGGAATGTCAAAGAAACATATAATATCCTGATGGGACTGGACTGGCTAGATGCATGAAGAAAGTTCCCAATGTTGGGGACGTCCAGAAATAGGGGTCGCAGCCTAAGAATAAGCAGGACGCCATTCAGGGTCGAGGTGAGGAAGAATGCTGGATTATCCACCCTGCCGTGCCACATTTCTGTTTCATCCCGCCGGCCGGATGCTTTGTTACGCCGGCTGGTCAATGGGGCTTCCCATTGTGGTGATGTCCTACGCCGTCGGGAACCCCCCCCCCCCCCCCCCCCCAAGCTGCCAGCAAAACAGAGCATCCGTCCGACAGAGAATCCAGCTTCTCTCAGAAAGTTCTGAACTTGTGGAATGCTCTACCACAGAGCGCTGTTGGGGCCAGTTCCTTGGATATATTCAAGAGGGAGCTGGACGTGGCCCTTGCGACTAAAGGGATAATAATGATATTTATTGTCACAAGTAGGCTTACATTAACACTGCAGTGAAATTGATGTGAAAAGCCCCTAGTCGCTATATTCCGGCGCCTGTTTGGGTACACAGAGGGAGAATTCAGAATGTCCAAATTAACAAACAAGCACGTCTTTCGGGACTTGCGGGAGCAAACTGGGGCCCCCGGAGGAAACCCATGCACACACGGGGAAAACGTGCAGACTTCTCACAGACAGTGGTCCAAGGCGGGAATCGAACCTGCAAGCAACAGTGCTAACCACTGTGCTAACATGCAAGGATAATGGCGAGAAAGCGGGTGTGGGATACTGAATTTGCATCATCAGCCATGATCATATTGAATGGTGGTGCAGGATCGAAGGGCTGAGTGGCCGCCTCATGCACCTGTTTTCAATGTTTCAATATTTCTCCCCTCCCATTCCCCGAGCGGAGAATTCGGAAGGGAGTGAGTCTTTAATGTAAGGACTCAGCTTTCAACAATGCAAGTCGTTTCTTACTTACTGGTCACAGGTTTTAACCTTGCATCAGACAAACCATGGTGTAAATATACCTTCAAACAACACAATTTTTCAAACGTGTAATGCCCCATTTACTGTTTAAAAAAAATAATCTTTCTTGTCACAAGTAGGCTTACAATAACACTGCAATGAAGTTACTGTAAAAATCCCCTAGTTGCCACATTCCGGCGCCTGTTCGGGTAGACAGAGAGAATTCAGAATGTCCAATTCACCTAACAGCACGTCTTTCGAGACTTGTGGGAGGAAACCGGAGCACCCGGAGGAAACTCACGCAGACATGGGGAGCACATGCAGACTCCGCACAGACAGTGACCCAAGCCGGGAATCAAACCTGGGACCCTGGGCTGTGAACCACTGTGCTACCATGCTGCCTCATATGCTAACACAGTGCGTTTGTCGTCTGCGAGCACACGCAGACCCGCATAAAATACACACACGCACACAGAAAAACACACGCTCGCTCACACAGTAATAACCATCGTGCAGATTCACACATGCGTACGAACAGACGCAAAAGCAAATATATTATTTGCAAGAGAAGCAGAATCACAAAAGGACCGAAACACAGATGTAACCATCAAAATATACATTAGCACACGTTGTCTGATACATTCGTGCAGACACAATGACGTCCACTGTCATATACATTAACACAAATGTATAGACACATGAACACGCACATTAATGGCCTATATGGACGCACAGAAACAGAGTGTAGAGTGCCCTTTGTGAGGGTCGGTACACACTCAAAGGACCAAATGGCCTCTTTCTGCATTGGAGGGAGTCTATGCTCTATGTTCAAGAACACTAAAATGCATAGTAGCATACAAGGGGACATAAACACATTTAAAAACATAGGCATATAAATCTATCAACACGTTAATATACACATGAATGCACTCACAGAGACACACATGCACACGCATGTGCATACACACATTGATAGATAGATGGCGCACAAATAAACATATTACTACATATATTAGCAGGCATGAACACATAAGCACGCATTAACACAACTATTCGTAAATAAACAAAGGTTTTAAGACAAAAATAACTCATTCGTACATACACATTGATGGAATCACAAAATATACAGGCAATCACAGATGAAAACACATTGCACATCAACACTCACATTAATGTTCAAACACACATTGCGAGAGACAAACAGATAAAGGCAAATCACGAGTTACTTAAGCACAAAAAGAAACAACAAGATGACAGTTTATTTCTAATGTAACTGTTTGAATGGGCATACCAATCAAAACATATCCCCATTCCATAATGATCCCACGACGCACTGAAACAATGTTCTGACTGAGAAACTGGCTGCAGTAAACGACATGACAAATGTTTCCATCGCAAATAAACAAATAAGATGGGAACTGACGTCCAGGTTCTTAGCGGCAACATTCACAGTGTCGAAATAAGAAGCTGAATGAACGTCCCTCAGTATCAATCATAATAATCTCCAATTATACCAAATTGTTCTAAAGCAAACTGAAATTGAACAAAAGCGGCTGTGTTTTGTGACACGGACTGTTTGAGCAACGTAAAGGACGAACGGCTGTGTGGAGATTGATGCAGAGATCGGTTTCTGAGTATCGCGAATTTAACAATGTACAATGAAAAGTAAATTACTAAAATTACTTCAGAAAGATAAAGGATAATATTTATATATAATTCTGAAAGATACCCTGAATGAAAGTGCAATTTAACTATTTTCGGCTATATCCCCTTCGATTCTATAGACAGCATCCGGACTGAAGACTATGAGGATGATAATGGCAACATCTTGACAACCGCTTCCACATTCATCACCCTGTTCTTCCTGAGCATGTCCTACAGCGCTGCAGTCACCCTAGTGAAGGTGAGAGCATTCGATCCACTCACACTTTAGCTGATCGAAGCAGTTTGACAACTCACTGAACTTTTCATATATAAAATATTAATGTCCCAGATCACAAACATCTGCTTCATTGTTTTTTCTGTTTTTACAGATCAAGTGATCGGCTGAATTTTGGATGTCGTATTTATTGATATGGATGTCGTACATTTTATTCAGCTGTTTATCAAGATCTCTGTTACGAAATCATGAAATGCCCTCTGGTGACTTTATAATATTTTTCTGTTTGAAAAATACGAAATAATATGGACGTATTGCAATTTTCGATTATAATTGTCCTGTAGTTTGATTTCCATTTGAAAATAAGTAACGTTTTTAATTCCTTATTCTCAATTATTGCCTTCCCTATATTTTGAGCTCCTGTTCCCTCTTTCTGGTGTCTGTTGTACATTCATTTGGCAGCTCAGAGCTGATGTGTTCTCTTCTCAATGTCACGCTCAATCGCAATCTTGCTCTTTGTTAACTTGAAAATTAACATTTCTGTTAAACTTTCTCCAAATTTTTCAATAAATCCTGAATGAAAAATGAACCAAATGTGACTTTTCTGAACTCCTTTCTCCAAAGTCCCCTGACGACGGCCCATTCCCCTTATTGCAGTGTTTCGCTTTCCCAGACAAATATTTCCCCTGTTGTGAAAGAATCACTGCATCACCTGCGTGTACCCCGGAGACAGAATCATTGCAGAGCGAGGAGAATCGAGGTGATTTCAGTCGTACTCTGGTCAGTCACAGTCACATGTCAGGTAATTCTGAAGAGAGGGGGCTCTGCTTCTTCAGACACCGAATCAAGCCAGTGAATGGAGAAGAAACGTTTCCTTCACACTGTCTCATTAAACACTTCCAGGGTCGCTGCAGCACGGGTTAACATTCTCCATGTTGGCCGAATAAATAATCCCAAGGCAGGCTATGTATATAAGGCAGACAGAACAGAGGGTGTAAACCCTTGGGAGAGCCGTAAAGGCTAGAAAGTATATCGCACACAACATAAAATCGAGTACGAATTTCCAAATATTACTTGAGTTTGGGGCCTATAAGATACACTAGAGAGCAGAAACGGCCAGAGAATATGGCCGAACCAATAGAGAGAATCAACTCGAAATTCCCTTTGAAACATACAAATAGACAGTTTATCGCCCTGTCCTGGCACATGCGCAAACTGCACTTTCTGGTTCAAACAAAATCACTGACTGCTTCAAACTTTACATTTTGGCCCATTTAAAACTGACACTGTCTCCATTTTCGAGGATGCATTGATCGATAATAACCTCCATTCCCTCTGATACCATCGCCCTGAACTCATTGAGTATCAGCCAGGCATCTCCCTGCGCCATTCTGCCTGATACTATCCCGCTGAACACACTGAACATCACCCCAGGTATAACACCATAAGACAACAAGACATAGGAGCAGAATTCGGCCACTCGGCCCAGCAAGTCGGCTCCGCCATTCAATCATGGCTGATGTTTTCTCATCCCCATTCTCCTGCCTCTCGCCCTGCTCCATTCACTCTGCTATCATCCCGCTGAACTCACTGGACATCACCCCAGGGATCCTCTTTCCCGGCTTCAGCCCCTCTGATATCATCCCGCTGAACTCACTGAACACCCCAGGGATCCTCTCTCCCGGCTCCATTCACTCTGCTATCATCCCCCTGAACTCACTGAGCATGACCCGAGATATCCTCTCTCCTTGCTCCATTCCCTCTGATACCATCATCCTGAACTCACTGAACATCACCCAGGGATCCTCTCTCCCTGATCATTCCCTCTGATACCATTGCCCTGAACTCCCTGAGCATCACCCCAGGTATCCTCTCTCCCTGCTCCATTCCCTCTGATACCATTGCCCTGAACTCACTGAACATCACACCAGGGATCCCCTCTCCCTGCTCCATTCCTTCTGACACCATCCTCCTGAACTCAATGATCATCACCCCAGGGACCCTCTCTCCCTGCTCCATTCCCTCTGATACCATCCCCCTGAACTCACTGATCATCACACCAGGGATCCTCTCGCCCTGCTCCATTCACTATGCTATCATCCCTCTGAACTCACTGAACATCACTCCAGGGATCCTCTGGCCCCGCTCCATTCCCTCTTACACCATCCCCCTGAACTCACTGATCATCACACCAGGGATCCTCTCTCCCTGCCCCATTCCCTCTGATACCATCCTCCTGAACTCAATGATCATCGCACCAGGGATCCTCTCTCCCTGCTCCATTCACTTTGATACCATCCCCTGAACTCACTGAATATCACCCCAGGGATCTTCTCTCCCGGTTCCATTCCCTCTGACACCATCCCCCTGCACTCACTCCAGGGTGCCTCTCTTGATGCTCAATTCCCTCCGATCAAAGGTAACAAAAGTTCCCGAGGGCCATGGCTGCTCTTTCCTTTTGCGAGAGAGCTGATTCATGGTGATTTTAGCTGAGAGTTTGGATTGGACTGGATTTGTTTATTGTCACGTGTACCGAGATACAGTGAAAAGTATTTTTCTGCAAGCAGCTCAACAGATCATTCAGTACATGGAAGAAAGGGGAATTAAACAAAATTCTAGAAAATACATGAGAATACATAATAGGGCAACACAAGATATACAATGTAACTACATAAGGATTGGCATCGGTTGAAGCATACAGGGTGTAGTGTTAATGAGGTCAGTCAATAAGAGGGTCATTTACGAGTCTGGTGACAGTGGGGAAGAAGCTGTTTTTCAGTCTGTTCGTGCGTGTTCTCAGACTTCTGTATCTCCTGCCCGATGGAAGAAGTTGGAAAAGTGAGTAAGCCGGGTGGGAGGGATCCTTGATTGTGCTGCCCGCTTTCCCCCGGCAGCGGGAGGTGTAGATGGAGTCCATGGATGGGAGGCAGGTTCGTGTGATGGACTGGGCGGTATTCACGACTCTCTGAAGTTCCTTGCGGTCCTGGGCCGAGCAGTTGCCATACCAGGCTGTGATGCAGCCCGATAGGATGCTTTCGAAAGTGCATCTGTAAAAGTTGGTAAGGATTAATGTGGACATGCCGAATTTCCTTAGTTTCCTGAGGAAGTATAGGTGCTGTTGTGCCTTCTTGGTGATAGCGTCGATGTGAGTGGACCAGGACAGATTTTTGGTAATGTGCACCCCGAGGAATTTGAAACTGCTCACCATCTCCACCTCGGCCCCGTTGACGCTGACAGGGGTGTGTGCAGTACTTTGCTTCCTGAAGTCGATGACCAGCTCTTTGGTTTTGCACTGCACTTCAGCAGAGGGACAAGGTTGAGAGGGCATGGATCACAGGAATTGAACTCACGCTGTCTGCTTCACGACCAGCCAGCCAGCCAACTGAACTATCGACACATTCACTCTACTACCATCTCCATGAACGTTCGAACTTACTGGACATAATTCCAGGATGCTCTGCCTGCTCAATGCCCTCTGATACCATCTGCCTAAAATAACTGAGCATCCATGGGATCTGCCTTGTTTCCATCTCCTCAGGGATCGTTGGGGACTTCTACACAGAGAACAGGCGAGCGATCTTAGAGGAACTGACAGAGAGGCTGCAGCTGCCAACGGGAACAAACTCTGGAACATCGATATGGAGAAGCCGTCGTTGGACTGGGGTGAGCACAGTAAGAAGTCTTACAACACCAGGTTAAATTCCAACAGGTTTATTTCAAACACTAGCCTTCGGAGCACTGCTCCTTCCTGAGGAAGGAGCTGCACTCCAAAAGCTAGTGTTTGAAACAAACCAGTTGGACTTTAACCTGGTCTGGACATAGAACATACATTGCAGAAG
Organism: Scyliorhinus canicula; assembly: GCF_902713615.1. Classification (NCBI taxonomy): domain Eukaryota; kingdom Metazoa; phylum Chordata; class Chondrichthyes; order Carcharhiniformes; family Scyliorhinidae; genus Scyliorhinus; species Scyliorhinus canicula. Next base: position 33,040 of record NW_024055484.1, read on the forward strand.
GAGGCCAGTTGGCCATCGAGACTGCACCAACCCACTTAAGCCCTCACTTCCAGCCTATCCCCGTAACCCAATAAACCTTCTAACCTTTGTGGTCACTAAGGGTAATTTACCTTGCCCAATCCACCTACACTGCACTTCTTTGGTCTGTCGGAGGAAACCGGAGAACCCGGTGGAAACCCACGCAGACAGGGGGAGAACATACAGACTCCGCACAGAGAGTGACCCAGCGAGGAATGGAACCTGGGATCCTGGCGCGGTGAACCCACAGTGCTAATCACTTGTGCTACCGTCTTAACATACAGGTTAGATCTTTCTAGGTAAGGAGACTGCAAGATAGCCAAGGACTCGAGATGCACAATGCTTGAAGGAGTACTGTACGTATGTAACCTGGGAGGGAGGAACTGAACACTCCCCACTGGACGAAACACGGAAAAAATATGAGGACCAACTTGAATGAAATGAAAAATGAAAATCGATTATTGTCACGAGTAGGCTTCAATTAAGTTACTGTGAAAAGCCCCTAGTCGCCACATTCCGGCGCCTGTCCGGGGAGGCTGGTACGGGAATCGAACCGTGCTGCTGGCCTGCTTGGTCTGCTTTAAAAGCCAGCGATTTAGCCGAGTCAGCTAAACCAGAAATCGAGTGGAGACTCTGGACCGAAGCTCTGAACAGGGCCAACAACACCTTCGCTTATGCAAGGCTAAACCTCATGCAACTGAAAGTAGTGCACAGAGCGCACCTGACAAGAACCACAATAAGGAGGTAGAGGACAAATGTGAACGGCACCAGGGAGCCGCAGCCAACCACACCCCCATGTTGTGGGCATGCCCCAGACGTGACGGGTTTTGGACAGCCTTCATTGAGGCAATGTCCAAGGTTGTGAGGGTGGACGCGTGCCCGGTGAATGGCAGTCTTCAGGATATCGAACCAGCCAGAACTATTCATAGGGAAAGGGGTCGACCCCCTTGCCTTTGCTTCCCTAATCGCCCACCGAGGAATCCTGCTCAGTTGAAGATTAACAGCATGACTCACAACAGCAGACTGGGTGGCAGACGTGTCGTAATTTCTCCACCTGGAGTAAATAAAATTTGCCATTTGAGGGTAGGAGGAGGGCTTCCAAAAAACGAGGAGACAATTCACCACGCGTTCCAACATCTTTACGAAGCCAACAGCCAAAAGAGCGAGGGGAGGGTAAGTTTGTGCATGTGTGTGTGTGTGTTTGTGGGGGGGGGGCGAACGAACGAGACAACAGAGAACAAATAAGGAGGGGACGAGATTTGGAGGGAGATTAGGGAGAGAGGAGGGGAGGATGGAGCAACACTAGAACGGATAATAGGGGGCCTAGAGCAAGGCCACGAAGAAAAGAACTCCCAAAGAAACACCAAAGTAGAGACGAAGGATGGGGGCGGGGGGGGGGGGGGGTGGTAGGGGGAGCGGGGCCAATCTACTAAGTGGGAGAAGAGAAGGCGAAGGGGAAAGAGCTGCATTGATGTAAATAGATGACTTTCACCTATTTTACGTTATCTGATCGAATAAAGTATCTTAAAACAACAAAAACGGGGGCCAGAGGTGGTCCAGGAGTGGGTGCGGGTGGGTGTAAAGTCCTTGTATATTGTAGTCGCGTCACATACCCTTGTCCATTGTACAATGTATGATATCAAAAACTGTAATATAAGCATTTTTTAAAAATGGTTACATCTGCCATTGAACGTGCAGTGTGGTTTGTTCGACCACTCTTTGCCTGCTATTTCATATGTACCTCATGTTAATTTCGAAAGCTGGAGTATACAATTGTCTTGCAAATAGTTTATTTTGTTCAGGAGCATGAAATAGTGTGGCTGTAACATCTTTGTAAACAAATATGATTTCAGATTCTGTCGACATCTAAATATATTAATAGTCTTTTACATGATCATGAAGCACTGTTCAACCTAAAACAACCAGTGATAATGGCGAAGGGAAAAATGAGCAACTTCTTCAGCTCATTTCGGAACTTGGTCTGCGCTACTGCATAGATGAAGGTGTTGTTGCAGGAACTGAGTAACTGAAGCATGTTGGTCGTTTCTTGAAATATGAAGTATGGGTCATTGAAATCCAGACCGGTGAAGTAGACCTCAGCTGTAACCCGAACGTATAGGAAATGTCCAACATATGTGACCCAGAGGAGGAGGAAGCTGAGCGAGATGGCGAAGAGCAGGACAATCGACTTCTTGCGGTTGGCTATCTCTGGATCTCCGTCACTCTCTGAGCCCTTCAGCCTCCTGCGGGCTCTGCTGGCCTCTACAATGTGCCTTACAGTCAGGGCGTTGAGCATCAGAATAAAGAAGAACGGAAGAAAAGGGGTTAATATGTGGTCGAGCCAGTCATAAGCTTGCCACGATGGGATCGTGTAATAGCTGGACTTAATATCGCAGAAGCAGGGAATCTCGTCCAATATGTACAAGGGCTCGTAGGTGAAGTAAAAAGGGATGTTCTTGACGTAGCTCAAGATAATGACAAGTCCTATGACCAGCAGTGCAGTTTTCTCGGTGCAGTATCTGGTCTTCAGTCTCTGACAGAAGATGGATACAAAACGGTCGACGGTGAAGGCCACGGTCAGCCATACTGAACCATCACGGGTCGCATAAACGAGCACGGTGCTGACAGCGCATCCGGGGGTGATCGATAGACATAGAATTTACAGTGCAGAAGGAGGCCATTCGCCCCATCGAGTCTGCACCGGCTCTTGGAAAGAGCACCCTACCCAAGGTCAACACCTCCACCCTATCCCCATAACCCAGTAACCCCACCAAACACTAAGGGCAATTTTGGACACTCAGGGCAATTTATCATGGCCAATCCGCCTAATTTGCACATCTTTGGACTGTGGGAGGAAACCGGAGCACCCGGAAGAAACCCACGCACACACGGGGAGGATGTGCAGACTCCGCACAGACAGTGACCCAAGCAGGAATTGAACCTGGGACCCTGGAGCTGTGAAGCAATTGCGCTATCCACAATGCTACCGTGCTGCCCTATCTAAAGTAAATGCCACCAATCCGGTTGAGGATAACAGCGGTGACCATGACAAGGAAGTCAGTCACTGCTAGCTATCGCTACCAGGTAGTAGGTGATACACCGAGAGAGTCCGCACCGTCCTCGGGATAGGATGATGATCGTCATCAAGTTGGCTGTAATAGAGAAAAGAGAGAGGCGTCACTGAGGAGACTCCAAAAACCAGCGACTCCCTGATCCATTCCGCTGCTGAATCCCTCCTGACCTGTCCATTTCGCACCTCCGCATTTCAATTATTCCAAAACCATTACTACTTGATGCAAATCCAATGCTGGATTAAACGTTTGTCAATTCATAAAATATCACAATCAGTCCCTGCAACAAACTCCGCTCTCTGGCCACTGGGTCGATTCCCGTGGCTGGCCATCCTCTAAAGTTAGAGACCATTTACAATATTCAAGTCTTGTTTGACGGTGGGCTGAACTTCCAAACGCCCACATTCCCAAACCGACCATAAGCACCGACACTGCAAACTTCGACATTTCTCCACAGCCCATTGTATCGCCGGTCTGAAAGTCTGCCTTAGCTTAAGAGCTACTCAAACCCTTATTTACCACTTT
>NW_024055485.1:0-92162 GCF_902713615.1 Scyliorhinus canicula
CATATGTCTACCCTTCCAATTTGCATCGCCAGTAAACTCAACTGAAAGGGGCGGTACGGTAGCATAGTGGTTAGCACAGTTGCTTCACAGCTCCAGGGTCTGAGGTTCCATTCACGGCTTGGGTCACTGTCTGTGCAGAGTCTTCACATCTCCCCGTGTCTGCGTGGGTCTCCTCCGGGTGCTCCGGTTTCCTCCTACATTCCAAAGATGTGCAGGTTAAGTGGATTGGCCATGCGAAATTGCCCTTACGTGTCCAGGAAGGTTGGGTGGGGTTACTGGGTTACGGGGATACGGTGGAAGTGTGGGCTTGGGTGGGGTGCTCTTTCCAAGGGCCGGTGCAGACTCGATGGGCCGAGTGGCCTCCTTGTGCACTGTAAATGCACTGGAAATGTAATTGCACTGTTTCTTATAGAAACATTTAAAATTATGAAGGGAATAGATAGGATAGATGTGGGCAGGTTGTTTCCACTGGCGGGTGACAGCAGAACTAGGGGGCATACCCTCAAAATAAGGGGAAGTAGATGTAGAACTGAGTTTAGGAGAAACTTCTTCACCCAAAGGGTTGTGAATCTATGGAATTCCTTGCCCAGTGAAGCAGTTGAGGCTCCTTCATTACATGTTTTTAAGGTAAAGATAGATAGTTTTTTGAAGAATAAAGGGATTAAGGGTTATGGTGTTCGGGCCGGAAAGTGGAGCTGAGTCCACAAAAGATCAGCCATGATCTAATTGAATGGCGGAGCAGGCTCGAGGGGCCAGATGGCCTACTCCTGCTCCTAGTTCTTATGCTTATGCTCTTATAAATGCTATGATTCAATTATCCAAAACTGTTGTTCCTAATGAATAACTCATACCACATCCCGTTCAGCCATTGCAAATGTACTGCCTTCGATCACAGCGCCAGGGCCCTGGGTTCAATTCTGACCTTGGGTTACTGTCTGTGGAAGTTTTACTTTCTCCCTGTGTCTGCGTGGTTTCCTCTGGGTGCCTCTCACAGCCCAACGATGTGCAGTTTAGCTGGATTGGCTATTCTAAATTGCCCGTCAGTGTCTAAAGCAGATGTGTAGGTTAGGTGAGGCTAAGGGGTTATTGGGAAAGCGGAGGGGTCTGAGCCTGTGCGCAGTACTCTTTTCAAAGTTTGGTACATGTTCGAATCGCCTCCATTTTAACAGATTCTATGATTGTCTGACAAAGCCTCTATTTCAGCATTCTCTTGATTGTTTCACTTACCTCATGCGGCTTATTAGACTAGTCCCTCCCCATTCCTGTGCCATCCTGCAGCCCAATAACGATTTGTAGCAAATGTGTTGCACTGTTTAACAATATAACGTCCGTACAATGCTAAACATTATAACTCATATTTCTGCAGTCTAATAAACAATTGTTCTATAAGTGTGAAGGGTAATTTATTGACCATTTATTGTCCTGCTCTGTAATACAAAATTAAGTGATGAACTCTAATATATCGTAATGCAGAAACTTTTCAGCACGATCCTTAAAGGGAAGAGATAAGAATTCTGGAGATTCAGAAGAAAAATAAATATTGCAGTTGAGATTCCGCTCTTACCTGGGAAACCAATAACAGCGAGTGCCGGGTAATAAATGGCATAAAATGGTCCATTCGCTGGTCCATGCATCGTCTTTCAGGAACCAATTGAATTCTGCAAGGTGCACATACTAGGCCTGCAAGACTTCCAAATTGTCCCTCATTTATAACATTGAGAGTCTCCAGAGGGGCAATTAAATTCCAACATGCACTTTAGTTACAGATCAGTGAATAAACAAATTAAGAGACGAGTCCATGCCTTTCATTTGTTCCCTGGGGTGAACTGCTGACTGCAACTTTTGCGGTCCCTCCCAGCCCCAAGATAATTCTCTGCGCTTCCATCAATCAAAACACCTCTTGTTAACTCTGAGCTGAAGTCTGATCTCTGATAAAAATCTGTCTCTTTCAATATCTGACATAGTGTGCTTTTCGTTGACGGATACGTTGACGTGGTTTACGTATTTGTAAGTGTTCTGGTGTTTAGTGCTGCATTGATACACAAATATTGAAATATATTTGCGAGGAAAGAACTTGAAATAACTAATCGCAAACATGGGAGGGCGTATGAGGTCGAGCCGATCGCAGGCAAATGCTGCGCCATGTGCACACAGCAGGCCCCTTTGTTTATCCTCGGAAACCATCCATACTGAAAGTGCCTTCAGATGTTCCAGTATGAGTTTAAAGTTTCTAGTGAATAAACAATTGATAGGTGGCTGGTGGAATATCAATTCCGATAACATTGGGCAAGTAATTACCGAGACATGACTCAGAAGCAATAACAAGAAGTGCAGTGAAAATGGAGGCACGATCCATAAAATCTAAAAATGAACATTTTTCGGACAGTGGGCTGTGCAGGCAATATTACTGATTATATTTAAGAAGGAAATAGAACACTAAATGTGTCAAAGTGTGTGGAAAATGTACTGGGGTATAGTTTTGATAGAGAACCCATTGTGATCACGTTGGATGGAGGAACCGGCTCGAAGGGCCGAATGGCCTTCTCCTACTGCTATTTAAAAGGTTTTTATATTTCGATGATGCACGGTGCTGTGTGGTGTTACCTGAGATTGCACCTCGTAAACTACAGAGGCACTGTCTGGCTTAGTGTATCCTTTCATTATAGTATGAAGGCAAATTACTGCGGATGCTGCAATCTGAAACACAAGAGATAATGCTGGAAAATCTCAGCAGGTCTGGCAGCATCTATCGGGAGAGAAAAGAGCTAACGTTTCGAGTCGAAAGACTCTTTGTCAAAGCAGTCATTGGACTCGAAACGTTAGCTCTTTTCTCTCCCTACAGATGATGTCAGACTTGCTGAGATTTTCCAGCATTTTCTCTTTTATTTCATTATAGTAGGTGCAGTATCAGTTACTGCTGTAACACCATGCCACTGCTCATATCGCACTTGATTTTGCCACTGTTTATACTACACTGTGTTACGTTATCAATACTCCACGAGGGAGGCATGGTGGTGACAAGATCTAATGCAATATAAAAATACATATGGTCTCGTAGACTTTATTTTTAATTTTTCAAATCAAGTGGTAATTTAGCATGGCCAATTCACCTATCCTACACATGTTTGGGTTGGGGTGAGATCCACGCAGACACGCGGAGAATGTGCAAACTCTATACAGCAGTGGCCCCGGCGGTTCGAACCCAGGTCCTCAGTGCCGTGAGGTAGCAATGCTAACCACTGCGACAGCATGTCGCCCTCGTGGAGTATCAATAACAACTGTCCCACCAGGACACCCAGGTCTCGCTGAATTTCCCAGTTTCCTAAACTGCCATCATTCAGAGAATAATCTGCCTTCTTGTCTTTGCCACCAAGAAGGGTAACCTCACATGTACAGTCGTTAAAGATTGGCATGCAGGTACAGCAGACGACGAGGAAAGCCTATGATATGCTGGCCTTCAGATAGAGAAGGTTTGAGCATAGGAGATGGGATTGCTTTCAACAGTTATATGGAGCCTTGGTGAGGCCGCACCTTGAGTATTGTGTGTAGTTTTAGTTTGAGGAAGGACATTCTTGCTTTTGAGCATGTCCAGCGAAAGTTCACCAGACTAATTTCCGGGATTGCAGGCCTGACATATGAAGAAAGACTGGATCGGCTGGGTTTGGACTCACTGGAGTTGAGAAGAATGAGAGGGGATCTCATAGAAACATATACAATCCTGATGGGACTGCATGGGCTAGATGCGGGATGAATGTTCCCGATGTTGGGACTAGGGGTCACAGCCGAAGAATAAAGAATGCGCCATTCAGGACTGAGATGAGGCAGAACTTCTTCTCTTAGAGAGTTGTCAACTTGTGGAATTCTCCACCACAGAAAGCCGTGGGGGCCAGTTCGTTGGACATATTCAAGAGGGAGCTGGACGTGGCCCTTGCGGCTAAAGGGAGCGAGGGGAATGGAGAGAAACTGGGAGTGTGAGACAGAATTTGCATTATCAGCCATGAACATTTGAATGGTGGTGCAGGCTTGAAGAACCGAATGGTCTACTCCTGCACCGGTTTTCTATGTTTCCATGTTGGTATATATCAGTAACCGAACAAATGCAGATATGAAGTTGAAGAGATTTAAACACAGGTTTGTGAGAAAATGGAACCTGTTGCCACATGGAGCTTGGAGCAGACAGTATTGATACATTTATGGGAACACTTGGAAATACTGGAAAGAGAACAGTCTAGACCGACACAGGGAGCTGGATGGAAATGGTCAGTTAGATACCGGGCGGGAGGGGACAGTCTGGTCTGGAGTACATGCGCAAACACAATTTAGTTGGGCTGAATGGTCTATTCCTCTCCCCCAATTTCTATACTATGTAAACCACAGAGAATACTACGTACAGACAACCACGGAGAGAATCAGTCATGGGCGGAAAGAATTGAAAATGTCAGAGAGCCGGAAGAGGCAGTTCCCAGTGAGTAACAGTAAAACCCACTGCGGAAACTGAGCAGACTGAACCCAACCGACAACTCAGAGACTTTGGGACAAGTTCCCACGATTGCAAGAAACACAAACAGCAAGTTTAAATTTAGAAACAAATCGAAACTAACAGTAAATACATAAATTTAAAGAGAAATGGAGAAAAAAATTAATGAAAGAAGAAAATGGTCAAATCGGAGAAAATGCAATCAGAAACTCTGGGAAATGTTAAACCACAGTCAGTGATTGACCTTTCAACACCGTGTTCAACATCAGTTGGGCCCCATTGTTGCTGTTGATTCGCAATGAATTATGTTGGAGCTTGCTGTGCACAACATCAAGGGCCTGTTCTGTGCTGTACTGTTGCTGTACTGTTCTATGTTCTATCCATGGTAGAATCAAACAGAAATAAGGATGACATTCACCACCTCGGGTGAATGCCTTTCCTTCATGAATGAAATACTATTCGACCATGATTTTCCCATAGTCCTGTTATTATCCTTTTCCCATATTTGACCTTTACCCGTTTGTAAATCACTGTTCAATCAGCTCCCACCACCCATTCTGACAGTGCATTTCAGATCGTTAGAGTTTACTGGGTGGAATAAAACATCACCTCAGTCCCCATTGGTTTGCATTGTATCAATTATATTGTAACAGTGAATACAATTAAAATGCAATTAAAGTGATAACATTGCCACAAAAACTGAGCAATTCACGCGATTGGCATATACTCCATGTTAATCAGTGGTTTAAACCATTTTCTTGATCCATGCTCAGGTTTCTGTACAGCTCTCTCCGTGCTCTGTATCACTGTGTGTGTGATTCTCACCATGGTCAGGTTTCTGTACAGCTGTCTCCGTGCTCTGTATCACTGTGTGTGTAATCCTCACCATGGTCAGGTTTCTATACAGCTGTCTCCGTGCTCTGTATCACTGTGTGTGTAATCCTCACCATGTTCAGGTTTCTGGGCAGCTCTCTCCGTGCTCTGTGTCACTGTGTGTGTAATCCTCACCATATTCAGGTTTCTGTTCAGCTCCCTCCGTGCTCTGGATCACTGTGTGTGATCCTCACCATGTTCAGATCTCTGTACAGCTCTCTCCGTGCTCTGTATCACTGTGTGTGTGATCCTCACCATGTTCAGGTTTCTGTACAGCTCACTCCGTGCTCTGTATCACTGTGTGTGTGATCCTCACCATGTTCAGGTTTCTGTACAGCTGTCTCCGTGCTCTGTATCACTGTTTGTGTGATCCTCACCATGTTCAGGTTTTTGTACAGCTCTCTCCGTGCTCTGTTTCACTGTGTGTAATCCTCACCATGTTCAGGTTTTTGTACAGCTCTCTCCGTGCTCTGTATCACTGTGCTGTGTGCCGGCTCAGTTCACAGTAATACACAGAAGAGTCGCTCGGTTGAAGTTTGGAGATCTTTAAACGGCTGATTTCCTTGGAAGTGTCGATAGAAGCAGAAATTCTCCCACCGGCAGCGTTTTCTTTATTCTCCTGTCCTGAAGTGTGTCTCTGAAGCAGGAATTCCGGAGCCTGTCCTGGGGACTGACGGTACCAGTGTACTGTGTACTGACACAACCCTGAATATTCCCAATTTAAAGTAACTGTGCCACCAGCAGCAGAGTTTTGGATAGGCGGGTTCTTGGACACCAAAGAACTGGAATCTGGCGGATGAAAAAAATGTCATTTGTTTTATTCGGAGAGCCATTATTTGTTAATCACGTGAATAGCTCAGTTGTTTATGGTATTGTTTTTATTTTAATTCTGCTTGAACTGTATTAACTTTTATGTCAATATGAACCAGTGAGGAATGAGTGGTTATTATCTTTCCCGCCACAAGCTCGAAAGTTCCGCAATGCACACTCGATATATGTGGTGGGAACTGATTCCACAAAGACTTATAAACGGCAATGGTCAATGACCGGAGTAGGAAAATGCAGAGTTATGGGAAAATTAAATGGTTCATGGGAAGAAGTGTATTTCATTGACAAAGGGCAGCATCTGCCCGTGGGGCCTAATGCAATCCTTACTTCTGCATGGTTCTACCATGGGTGTGACATTTCTGCTCCTATTGTCCTTGCTGAGGAACAGACGCGAGGGAACATTTTCATATCAGTGAGACAATCTGTTTCCTGATATAATTGGCCGAGTGTAACCGAACTGCATTCATCACTTAGCACAGCAAGATCCAACAGAAAATGATTGCGATTCATTGGCTATGGATACAAACCGACGTTGGACATCCGTAGTTACATGTCAATCACTGACTGCAGTTTAACATTTCCCGGAGTTTCTGATTGCCTTTTACTCTGTCTATTTTCTTGAATCAATAATATTTTCTCCGTTTCTCTTTAAATGGAATCATTTACTGTTAGTTTCATTTTATTTCTACATTTACTTTGCGCTGTTTGTGCTTTTCGTGATCGTGGGAACTTGTCCCAAAGTCTCTCAGTTGTCGGTTGGGTTCAGTCTGTTCAGTTTCCGCAGTGGGTTTCACTGTTACTCACTGGGAACTGCCTCTTCCGGCTCTCTGACAATTACAATTCTTTCAGTTTATTAACTAATTGTCTCTCGGGTTCTCTGAGCGAACTTTTCTGTAAGTTTTATATTGTGTATAATCTACTGAAGAGGAATGAACGATTTGGCCCAACTGAATTATGTCTGTGCATACTCCAGGTCAGCCTAACCCGCCCGAAATCGAGTTGGCCATTTCCATCCAGCACCTTGTATCGCTCCATTCTGTTTCCCCTCCTTTATTTTCCATCCAACCCATTTCTGAACCAATTGTCTCTGCGCCAACCACTCAATGTGGCAGCGATTGGTATATCCTGATGTCTCTGTGTAGAAATATCTGTTTCCAATTTGTGTCTGTTTTCTGTTAATGACTATTACATGTTCACCGTCCCTTTCTCTGGAAAAACGCACAAATCACCATTCAGATTTATGTTCATAATTTAATTCACCTATAAATCCTCCTCGTGGGCAGCACGGTGGCGCAGTGGGTTAGCCCCGTTGCCTCACGGCGCCGAGGTCCCAGGTTCGATCCCGGCTCTGGGTCACTGTCCGTGTGGAGTTTTCACATTCTCCCCGTGTTTGCGTGAGTTTCACCCCCACAACCCAAAGATGTGCAAGGTAGGTAAATCGAACACACTAATTTGCCCCTTAATTGGAAAAAAAATAAAAATGAATTGGGTACTCTAAAATTTTTTTTAATCCTCCTCGTGATTCTCCATCCCTCGGTGAAAGTGGACCCAACATGTTGAACCTTACCAGAGAGATTTGCATTGCAGCTGATTTCCGTCCTCAGAACCGCAAGATTCAAAAGACAATTTCTAACGGGTAGAAGTAATACCGACGAGACCACCTTTCAAAGTTGACCCGCCATTCATTTATATGCTCGCTGATCCCCTACCTCAACAACCAGTCCCCCCCCCCATTGTCGCCAGAACCTTTGATACTTTTATATCTAACAATCTATTCAACACTTCTGTGAATAAACTCACATCTGAGAATCCAGAACTCTTTGAGGAACAGAAATCAAAGATTCACATGAATTGGTTAACTAAAGAAATGTATCCTCTTCTTAACTCTACTGCCGAAACACATATTCTGAAACTGGGATCCCAAGTGAGAACCTAGCCAGCGTGGATACACTTACCCAGTATCTGTTCTGCCAAGCCCTTTGAACATATGGTATGTTTTGATGAAGTTACATCTCAGGGCTCTACATTACATGGAATATCGGTCTAAATAACTCAATTTCAACTCACAGTAATTTACCTCAGGAATATTTGTTAAATTTCTTCCCAAGCATGGAGATAATTTCTGAATTGAGGTGACTGAACCTATGCAGCATTCCAGACCATAGTCCCAGCACTGATCTCTGCTGAACACCACCAGTAGTCACAGCACTCCATTCAGCAAATAACCCTTCCATTACTACTCTCTGCCTTCTATGACCTAGCCAGTTCTGTATCCTTCTTGCACGCTCACAACTGATCCCGTGTGACTTCACCTTTTGTACCAGTCTGCCATGAGGGACCTTGTCAAAGGCCTTACTGAAGTCCATATAGACAACATCCACTGCCCTATCTGCAGCAACCACCATTGTGACCTCCTTGAAAAACTCTATTAAGTTAGTGAGACACGACCTCCCCTTCACAAAACCATGCTGCCTTTCACTCATACGTCTACTTGCTTCCAAATGGGAGTAGATCCTGTCTCGAAGAATTCTCTCCACTAATTTCCCTTCCACTGATGTAAAGCTCACTGGCTTGTAGTTCCCTGGATTATGCTTGCTCCCTTCTTAAACAATAGAACAACATAGGCTATTCTCCAGTCCTCTGGAACATACCTGAAGACAGTGAGGATCCAAAGATTTCTATCAAGGCCTCAGCAATTTCCTCGCTAGCCTTCTTCAGTATTCTGGGGTAGATCCCATCAGGCCCTGGGGACTTTTCCACCTTAATATTTTTCATGACGATAATCCTCAACTCTACTATCCCACCTTATACCCCTAACGCTCGACGCCCTCACTGAATACATGTCTGTCTCTTTCAGCCTTGAACATGCTTAGCGCCAATATTTCACAGTTTCACGGCCGTCTGAGAGAACACGTTCCTCCTAATCGCTGTTTTACATGGCGCCCCTTGACTCAGAGATTATGCCCTCTGCTTCGAGACACTCCCACAAAAGGAAATCCTCTCAGGATCCAGCCTGTGAAAACCCCAGATTATCCTATCTGTCTCAATAAGGTCAAGTCTCTTTCTTCGAATCTCCTTTATAGAAATTACCTCCAAAGACGGGGCCAACCTCGTGAATTTTCTCCGGACTGTTTCAAATGTCGGTACATGCGCTTCCTCAAATGTTGCGTTTCTTCACATGGTGCATCAATCACATTGCGCAGTTCGGAGAACGAACGGCTGCCGTGGAGAGAGCTCTAAGAGCCGATGTGGTGACCAAATGGACAGACACCGACCCCCCTCAGAGACCAACTCCGACAGCGGAGTCCGGACTGTCGACAATCTGCTTTCATTAAAAAGTTAGGAATGAGAGAGCCTGTGATGTTCAGCATGGACATGATGTGCCATTAAACTAGTAATGGTCCACAGACTGTCAACTCCCACCAGCACCACCACCCAACCCCAATTACCACTACCCCGATCCCTCTGACCTCCTGCTCCATATACAGTTTCCACAGGAAAGACCTGGACCCAACTCCAGAATCATATTCTGCTCGGAAATCAAAATTTGCCGCCAAGAATATTACTTAGAAAGCAGATCAGCTCCAGTTTCAATCGGTTTTAAGAAATACGGATCATAATAATAAACTGAGGGCTAACATTCACGGACACGCTCTGTAAAATAGCGGGGTTTGGAGACACTTACCGGCTGTGACAGTCACCACCGTCCCGGATCCATCTGCATATTCCCAGTACCACAGTGACACGGCTCTCATACTCCCCGGTACAATAACCACTGACACCTCAAACAGCAAGAAAATGATCACCAATCATTCGATGCTGCCCAATTATTCGGGGGGTTGAAATACATAAACAACATCCAATGTTTCAGAGACTGTGTTGATTTAAACCGTTCTCTGTGAGGCCCTGAGCTATGACTAAATGGCTGGAGGCAGGAAATATTCGCTTCATATAAACCGACGAAAATGATAAAGAAAGATGGAAATGGTGGAAATGACAATGAAACGTAACCAGGTTACAGCCATGATAACATCATCCCGATAATTCGCCACCAGGCCGGGCGAATTATTTGCTTTGTGCGGAGGAAATTGTCCCGGTCTCTGTCACTGTGAATAGTCCAACCAAGCACAGTATGGCAAGTCAATATAAAATCCCCGGCTATATGGTGAACGTGGGGACATAACTTCAACAGTGGGGACTGCGGTTCCCAGTTCCCTCTGTTGGAACAGGATCCGGCTGGTCTGAGGGTTCGTCACTGAGATCAGTTATTCCCAATCTCCATTCACTGACACTAATTTCTGGAAAAGTATCAACATCCGCACAAACTCGGCGTTTATAAAACTCAAGATGTTAACGGGAATGGTCCAGTCTCATTATAAACCAGAGCATGGGACAGACAGTGTGAGGCGGAACTGTGGGGGTTTCAGGGCAGATTAACTCCGCTTTTACATTTGTTTCTGTGATAATCCGCACTGAGGGATTTTGTATCGCGGGAAGCCGAGACCCATCACTGTGTGTGTTCCAGTATCTGTACTGAGCTTTACAGTAATAGGTGGCGCTGTCTTCAACTCTCACATCCCGAATTTCCAGCGAAAATGTATTTTCTGCTTTATTCACCGACACAACAAATCTCCCTCCGCTGGAGATCCGCTCCCAATCTACCCCGGGCTGGGTTTGTCTGAAGAAATGTCCATTTTCGAACTTATCACCGGAATACACACAGTTAATGGTGAGAGTCTGACACTCCTCGCTGGTCACCGCTTCTGGGTCCTGTGTCACTGACTGACTCAAACATCCTGGAAATTAAACAGAAGACAGTTTAATGGACCATCACAGCCAGAAACACAGATCAGGGCTAAAACCCCAGACAGGGTCTGTAATTGGGATGGACTCGGGCAGCTTTATATTAAATCCACACAATCTGGGTTAGTCTGATCGGTACTCACGGGGTAAACAGACACACAGCGTGAAAACAAGGCGGATTCCCGTCATCCTGCTGCCTGGAGCTGATGGTTTAGATGACGGGGATCGGGAGACTGCAAACCTGGACTGCTCTGGGAGACTGCTCCTCAGAGCTGAACTAAAACTAAATTACGCCCTTAAATCGGTAAATTAGGCCACGCCCACAGTGCAGCTCACAACAGAACTTGAGTATTTAAGCGGGGCAGCCGGTTGTGAACATCCACAGCCCTTGCTACCACGGAGCCTCCACTTGCCTATCGCTTCATTCGTTTTGTGAGCTGCAGTTCAAACGGAGCTCAAACTGCGCCGCATGGTAGCACAATGGTTGGCACCGTTTCTGTACAGCGCCAGGGTCCCAGGTTCGATTCCTGGCTTGGGTCACTGTCTGTGCGGAGTCGGCACGTTCTCCCCGTGTTTGCGTGGGTTTCCTCCCGGTGCTCCGGTTTCCTCCCACAAGTCCCGAAAGACGTGCTGTTAGGTTAATTGGACATTCTGAATTATCCCTCTGTGTACCTGAACAGGCGCCAGTAATCATACACAATGATTACTGCACCATCGCCGTCTATGTTTTTTTCAATTCTAACAATGCTTCAATTTAGTAACGATTACTTTCCAGTTCTGACAATGAAGCGATTATTATGATTATTATTAAACAACCTCTCCCACCTCAGTCTATTGAACAGGGGTTCGGTGGACGAGTTGTTCTGTCAGTAGATGCTCTCGCCCCCTTTTCATTTCAGAAATGAGTTGGGAGATCGGTCCATGTGATTTTGTTGGGTGGTCGTATTTACACAATTATTGCAATGGTGCCGGTAATACCTTTAACAAAACTCTGAAACGGTTCATGGAACCTCGCTTAAATGACTGATCAGAATGCCGAAGCCTCAGAGCCGGCAGCTTCCTTCAATCCAGAAACTGATGATCAGGTTACAATATGATACAGACCACTGATAATATCCAGGTAGATATTTACAATATACACAATGATTACTGCACCATCGCCGTCTATGTTTTTTTCAATTCTAACAATGCTTCAATTTAGTAACGATTACTTTCCAGTTCTGTCATATTCAGAATTCTAATTTGCAGTGACAGAGAATGGACAGATATTCAGAAGGACAATGTACATGGTCGGATCGGGTTAGGGGGCTTGGAAGAACGAGGAGAGGTAATATATAGTAAATTATACAATTTTATAGGCACTGTGGAAAGAGCGAGAGAAGTGATGTGATGGGAGGGAAGGTTGAGACTTCTGTGAAATGCATTTGAGATTACTGGCTTTATCAATACAAAAGGTGAAAATGTTACGTTGTATAACGTTGATAATATCTGGGCTAGATTATTGTTCAAATCTGTGCACCACATCTGATGAATGATTGAGGGCCATGGAGAGGGTGTGGGACATCATTAAAATGGAACCAATGAAGAAATGCTTCCGCTTTGTGGAAAGACTGGGGAATGTGTTCTCCGTAAAACTGGGAAGTCTGAGAGAAGATTTGATTGATATTGACAGCTGTCAACAATTCCGGTTGAATAAATAAGGAGATATTGCCTCTAGTGGCAGAAGGTTCAGTCACCAGAGAACTTGCATGTGAAGGATTGACATTTGCTAAAGAATCAGAGACAATTTGAGCTGGTATTTGCTTTGCAATGTGTGAATTTGAGACGTGTTCACTGACTGAAAGGCATGTGGAAGCGGATTTAAATGTCAAAAATGGAATAGGATAACGTCCTGACTTCGAACCATTAGCAAGGCAGCGGGGCAGGGGCAATAGAGGCAGAGTAATTTGAACGCTCCCTTCAGAGGTCAGTCAGGCACCATGTGCTGAATGACCTCTTTGTGAGATTGAATGATGAGGGAATGGAACACGAAGTTCTTGATGATCCCAGTATACAAATATTTACCTATACCCTGCGCAATTACTTTTCGAAGGCTGTGCTAATGTAATGCAGTTCAGAAACCTATGGCGTCAGTAGAATGTTTGGAGAAAGAAGGTATGGCTTTTCCTAGTTCATACTCCACAGACAGGTGCCCAGATCTGGTATCGAGCAAGGACGGAGGAGGCTGTGATTTAATCAGATGAGTTTTGAAGGAGAAGCAGAGAAAACAAAGTCCAATTTTCTTCAACACGCCGAGTATCTGATCGTTCCTTCAGTTTGAAGTGAAACATACAGATAAAGCGGGAGAGTTGGCCACACATTGCTTAAAGTCCGAATGGGTTTTTGATTTCCAGTAAACTGCGCTTGTCATCTTGTCCCAATCTGCAATTTCAATGTGACTGAACACGAATTTTCTGATTGACAGACATCAAACTGTGAAGAACGACACTTCAGGAACCCCTGGATTAACTGTTCTGTTTGGCACTGGGAAAGTGATCAGCAAATCGGTTAACAAGTGTTCTCCTCACACACAGAGAAGGTTAGAAACATATCCTCCCCATCCCTGCGTATGCCTCGTCCCACCAGTCGAACAGACTCAGCAGAGGTGGCGGCACAACGCTATACATCCGGGAGGGTGTTCCCCTGGGAGAGCCCAAATTCGACCCAGACCCCGTGAAACTGGTTTCAGATGAAGCATGGACAAATAAACATCCTGCTGATTGCCAAGTACCATCCCCCGACAGCTGATGAATCAGTACTCCTCCATGCTGAACATCATTTGGAGAAAACACTGAGGTGGCAAGGGGACGAAATATACTCTGGGTGGGGGAACTTCAATGTTCATCATCAAGAATACCTCGGGAAGCACCAGCATAGACGTAGTAGGCCGAATCTTAAAGGACATAGCTGCTGGATTGTATCTGAGACAGGTTGTGGGGGAGTCAACAGAGCTGAGTGATACAAAAGAGAAGAAGCGTTGGCGATGCTGCATAGAAAATAATGGTTCGCCCTGAACCATGGGCCTCACGGTAGCATGGTGGTTAGCATAAATGCTTCACAGGGTCCCAGGTTCGATTCCCGGCTGGGTCACTGTCTGTGTGGAGTCTGCACGTCCTTCCCCTGTGTGCGTGGGTTTCCTCCGGGTGCTCTGGTTTCCTCCCACAGTCCAAAGATGTGCGGGTTAGGTGGATTGGCTATGCTAAATTGCCCGTAGTGTCCTAATAAAAGTTGGGTTACGGGTATAGGGTGGATACGTGGGTTTGAGTAGGGTGATCATGGCTCGGCACAACATTGAGGGCCGAAGGGCCTGTTCTGTGCTGTACTGTTCTATGTTCTATGACTGTAAAACTGTCCGTCAGGTTGCTTCGCAGCTTAGACCCAACATCAGTCCGCCACTGTTGCACGCATGAGAATGTTAAAATTAAGCGAAAGTGTGAAATAGCCGAGAATGAATCTGCAGAACATATCGCATTCCTACAGGAATGTAATCCACCTCAAAACAATGGTAAAATAATTGAACACAATTGTGACATTGTATTCCACACGATACTGCCCGATTTAGACGCAAAGTCAGAAACTGCCCAATGTTTGGATTTTTGGAAATATACACTCAAGTTGCTCCCTCTAGCAGGATGCCCAGGAACCACAGCTTTCTAAAACTAATTCTATCATGTGGTTACCACGGACAGCACTAACCTGCTGAGGAGTGGACAATCCCAGAAGGTCTTACAGCAGCTGTGGAGAGGGAAGGGATGTGATATACCGTGCCCAGTATTTTCTCTTTCTGTGTCTGATTGCAGCAACAGCCGTCCACTTTTATTAAAGGAGTGATTCACAGTTACTTGAAACACAGACACAGGATTCATTTTCCATTTTCGTTTGGTTGGGGGTTAGAATGTTGAGTGACTCCAGGGAGACACCGAGCGGGTATCGACATCTCGTGCAGCTCAGCGTAGTTTGTAATTGAATTGGTTAATAGCAAGGCCTGTTTAGTCATGTGGAATGTTCACTATTGTGACTCAATGAAGAAGTATTATAGCCATCACGCAGAAGCCAGTTTATCTCAGTGACATTAGACTCAAGGACAGTATAAACGCAAAAGAAAAAACATAAAAAGTGGCGAGGATTAGTGAGAAGCCAGAGGATTGGGAAGCCTTTAAGAGCGAGCAGATGACAGATAAAATATCAATAAGGAAAGCGAAGATGAAATATGAGTGCAAGCTAGCTACTAATATAAATGAAGATGGGAAGAGTTTTTTCAATATAAAGAGAGAGGCAAAAATAGACATTGGAGCACTGGACAATGTGGCTGGAGAAGTAATAATAGGAAACAAAGAAATGGCAGACGAACTGAATAGCTACTTTGCATCAGTCTTCACGGTGGAAGATACCAGTGGGATGCCAAAGCTCCAGGAGAAACAGGGGGCAGAGGTGAGTGCAGTGGCCATCACTAAGGAGAAAGTTCTGGGGACACTGAAAGTTCTGAAAGTGGAGAGGTCAACTGGACCGGATGGACTGCACCGCAGGTTTCCAAAAGAGATAGCTGAGGAGATTGCTGAGGCATTGGTAGTGATCTTTCAGAAATCACTGGAGGCAGGAAGGGTACCAGAGGACTGGAAGGTGGCTCATGTAACACCACTGTTTAAGAAGGGAGGGAGGCAGGAGACGGGAAATTAGAGGCCGGTTGGCTTGACTTCAGTCATTGGTGGGATTTTAGAGTCCATAATTAGAGATGAGATTGCGGAGTACTTGGAAGTGCATGGTAAAATAGGACCGAGTCAGCATGGCTTTTTCAAAAGGAGGTCATGTCTGACAGATCTGTTAGAGTCTTTGACGAGGTAACAAGGAAGTGAGACAAAGGAGAACCAGTGGAAGTGATTTATTTAGATTTCGAGAAGGCCTTTGATAAGGTGCCGCATAGGAGATTGATCATTAAGTTAAGAGCTCATATTGTTAATTCTCAGATCCTGGCATGGGTACGGGATTGGCTGACTGACAGAAGGCAGAGAGTGGGGATAAAGGGTTTTTTTCAGGATGGCAGCCGATGACTATTGGTAATTTCACACATTTAGCACTCTCTGTGTGTAAGAGGCGTTTCCTTTATCCTATAAATGCATTGTGTACTTTTAACCCGTGTCCAGGTGTACGTCTCCGACATTAAATTTAGAGTAAAATTGGGGGATATAACTTTTATGCATGGTGGCAGCCTGTGACTAGTGGTCTGCCGCAGGATCTGTGCTGGGACCACAACCTTTCACAATATACATTAATGATCTGGAAGAAGTAACTGCAGGCACTGCTGCTAAGTTTGCAGATGATACAAATATCTGTAGAGGGACAGGTAGCATTGAGGAAATAAGGGGGCTGCAGAAGGATTTAGACAGGCGAGAAGAGTGGGCAATGAAGTGGCAAATTAAATATAACGTGGTAAAGTTTGGTTATGCACTTTGGAAGGAGGAATTTCAACATAGACTATTTTCTAAATGGGGAAATGCTCAGGAAACCAGAAGCACAAAGGGACATGGCTGTCAGTTTTCACCATTCTCTTAAGGTTAACGTGCAGGTTCAGTCGGAAGTTAGGAAGGCAATTGCAATGTCAGCATTCATGTCAAGAGGGCTAGAATACAAGACCAGGGACGTACTTCTGTTGCTGTATGAGGCCCTGGTCATGCCCCATTTGGAGTACTGTGAGAAGTTTTGGACCCCGTATCTAAGGAAAGATGAGCATTTTGAGCAGGAGTAAGGGGCAGGGGGAGAGCTGACGGCCGATTTGAGCAGGGGTGGCGGCCATTTTGAGCCGCACATCGGAATTCCCGTCCCGGGGTCACGGTTCGAAGCCCATCCATTCAAGATTGCTTTCCTCCTTTTATTCTGAGAAGTACAATATTTTTAGGTGGTGCTCGAGGATGACTGCTGTGTTTGTTCCCTTTTCTTTTGTAAAAAACAAAGTGCGTTCGTCACCTGAGCGAGCGGGTTGGTGGGCATTTTGAGTGAGGAGGCGCTGGCCATTTTAAATGAAGCAGTGGCCATTTTGAGTGAGCCAGGGGCCATTTTTGGGGGCCATTCTTTTCTCATTCTCTCCGCCCCACCCCGCCCCACCATTCCTCCTCCCTTCCAAAAACACGCAATTTGGAAGATGTGCGGTGAGGAACTTGTAAAAGTGGGAGGGGAGGAATTTAAAAGTTGGTGACAGATTTTTAATTTATTGTTTTTTTTCATTCAGTTCGGCACTGAGGGAAGTGCTCAGTGTTGGTCTCTGCTGTTTTTATGTTATGTTCCTGCCTGAAAAAAATAAATTCAGCTGCCACCAAAAAAAAGGAAAGACGTGCAGCCCGTGGAAAGGGTCCAGAGGAGATCCACAAGAACAATCCTTGGAATTAACACCTTGTCGTATGAGGATCGGTTGAGGACTCGGGGTCTGTAGTCATTGGAGTTTAGAAGGATGAGTGGGGATCTTGTTGAAACTTACAGGATCCTGCGAGGCCTGGATAGAGTGGACATGGAGAGGATGATTCCACTTGTAGGAAAAATGAGCAGAGAACACAATCCCAGGCCAAAGGGACAATCCGTTAAAACAGAGATGAGGAGGAACTTCTTCAGCCAGAGGGTAGTGAATCTGTGGATATTTTTGCCGCAGCAGGCTGTTGAGGCCAATTCGCTGAACGTCTTGAAGGCAGAGATAGATAGGTTCTTGATTAATAAGGGGATCAGGGGTTATGGGGAGAAGGCAGAAGAGTGGGGATGAGAAAAATATCAACCATGATTGAATGGCGGAGCAACTCGATGGGCCGAGTGGCCTAATTATGGTTCTATGTCTTATGGTGTAATCAGGGAGAATTAGCCTGACACAGTGTTAGCAACATGCTGTCGGACTTACTCACATAACAGAAGTTAGACTGGCATGCAAAAAACAGGTTCCTCACAGAATGCAAATTATACCCACACAGCACAAATTCTACCGGGAGACACCAGCGGCTATCCATAGTCGTTACAGTGCAGAAGGAGGCTATTCTGCTCATAGAGTCTGCACCGGCTCCTGGAAAGAGCACCCTACTTAAGTCCACGTCTCCACCCTGTCCCCGTAACCCAGTAACCAACAGCTAGCCTTTTTTTGGATGCTAAGTGCCATTCATCATGGCCATTCCGTCTAACCTGCGCATCTTTGGATTGTGAGAGGAGACCAGAGCACCCGGAGGAAACCTACGCAGACACAGGGAGAACGTGCAGACTCCGCACAGACAGTGACCCAGCAGGTAATCGAACCTTGGACCCTGGAGCTGTGAAGCAACTGTGCTAACCACTGTGTTACCGCGCTGCCCCCCACATCATACAAAGGGTATTATCAAAAACAACTTACATTTACAAAACTCGTTAACTATCATAAAACTGACCAGTTTAATTCACATGGGCGCAGGCAACCAAAATTGAGACTAAATCACTGAGGGAAATATTAGAATATTTTTCGAAGTCCAAGGTCCCTTGATTATTTCATCTGGCCCGTTCTCTTGTCACTTTTCACCGAATTCACATAATTAATGAGCTGGATACGTGTCCTTGGTTCTTACTCTCGACTTGTCCTCTGATGGTTTTAAGGTCTTAATTATTGTGTTACTGCCTCTGTGTCCTTGATTAACACACTGGGCTCTGACTTTATGTTTGCTCCATGTCCTGATTGTTATTGGATGACAAATCCTGAGGCTTTGTTTTATTCGGATCCATTGATAAATTAAATCAGGTTTGTCTATTGTGGCGATATTACAAAATTAAATGTACTCCTTGAAGATATTTGATCCCGCTTTGACTGTCTGTTGTATGAAATCATGTTAAATTGGCCGACAGAAGGGTTTCACCTTCAGCCTGCTTTCTGAGTGAATGCATTAAAAAGATCACGTTCTTCCGAATCGTTTTGAAACCACTCCTGACACCTTTGACATAATTTTAAAAACGAGAACAAGATGTTCAGGTACCCGAGTCTATGCCCCCTTCAAGATTTCGATCAAGACTAACTAGGTTTTGGAAACTGGTTGTTTTAATGCTGTGCGCATTTGAAGATAATCTGTCGCCTGTTGACCACACATTAATGACAGAAACAGCTAATCACCGTGCTCCCGAAGTGCGGACAGTGTTTTGCGATGTTGCATCGAAGATAGAACGGTAAAAATACGTATCTTTGACGTATGATAGGACATGTTTGTGTAATTCTGTGGGAGGGGACACCTGCCGTCCCTTTTGGGTAAAAAGTATATGACAACTCACTTCAAAATGAAGGTACCACCAAATGGGTAAAATAGTGCAGTTGGTAAACGGCAAAATGTGTGATCAATTCGCCTTGTGCCACAGTGGGTTTTTGGAGCCACGGCCCATTCACTAAGGAGGTGAATGGAAACACAACGTCCTGTTCTGCTTCTCGAATCTTCCAAAAAATGGAATCGTTTATTTCTATCTACTCCGTCCCGAAAAAAACTTGATTTTGAACAGCTCTACAAAATCTCATCTGAACCTTGCATCCGACATAGAGAAGAACCACCAACTTCTCCAAGTAACTGTTTTATTTAATCACTGGAAAATTGTGGAAAACTTCTCGGCCCCCTTGCTGAAGCGTTCTTAACATTCCCAATGTGCGATTCCCGGAAATGTACACAGCACTCCAGTTCATAGAACAGTACAGCACAGAACAGGCCCTTCGGCCCTCGATGTTGTGCGCAGAGGCCCCCAAAAAGCAAAATCCCATTTGATAGCAGGTCCCTTCTCGACTCTGCATGCTCCGAGAAACACCCCGCTATTTGTGCCCAAAATGGGACTCTGTTTTTAAAAAATCAAATAACCCGTATACCCGTAACCCAACAATCCCCCCCATTAACCTTACACGATGGGCAATTTAGCATAGCCAATCCATCTAACCCACACATCTTTGGACTGTGGGAGGAAACCGGAGCACCCGGAGGAAACCCACGCACACACGGGGAAGACGTGCAGACTCCACACAGACAGAGACCCAGCCGGGAATCGAATCTGGGACCCTGGAGCTGTGAAGCATTGATGCTAACCACCATGCTACCGTGAGGCCCATGGTTCAGGGCGAACCATTCTTTTCTATGCAGCATCGCCAACGCTTCCTCTCTTTTGTATCACTCAGCTCTGTTATGGAGGTCAGGAAACTATGCGCTTTGATCACCACTTTCATAACCTACTGATCCACCTGAAATGAACCTCACCCAAATACTCTAGGGCTCCTTGTTCCTTCATTCGTTGGAAACTTTAACAGAAGTAATAATTCTGGGGGGACAGAAAGACGAATATGAATTCCCCAAGTAAAGAAGAACGAACGTCAAAACCCAGAGTGTTTAATTATTATATTCTGCCCTGCAAACACATAAGGCTAATTGTAAATACGGTGTTCTAGATAAATATATTCTGTGTGTTTGTCTGTGTGTGTTACTGTGTGCATTTTTGTCTGTGTTTGTGTGTGTGTGTGTGAGTTTGTGTGTATGTCTCTACTTATGTTTGTGTATTTGCTTGTGTGTGTTTGTGATTGTGTGCGCACTTCTGTGCTTTTGTATGTGTGTGTTTGTTCGTGTGAGTTTCTGTGTTATTTGCGTGTTCGTGTGTGTGTTCGTGCTGTACTTTCAACTGTGTGTCTTGAATTTCCAAAATGGTAAACTTGCTGAAATCTCCGCTGGATTTACATCACTCTATGTCTTTACCACGGCGTGTCAGTAATCCTCACCCTGTTCAGTGTTTTGCACAGCATTCACTGTGCATTGTATCACTGTGTCTATGATCTTCGCCCTGTCGGCTGTTTTACATAGCTTGTCTGTGCACTGTACCACTGTGTCGATAATCCTCACCATGTTCACATTTCTGTACAGTTCTCCGTGCTCTGCAACTTCATTTCCCAACTCATTGTACTCAATGCCCCGGCTGATGAAGGCAAGCATGCCACATGCCTTCTTCAACACCTTGGCCACCTATATTACATAGAACATAGAACAGTACAGCACAGAACAGGCCCTTCGGCCCTCGATGTTGTGCCGAGCAATGATCACCTTGCTCTTTTCCAAACCCACGTATTGCCACTTTTACGGAACTGTGGACCTTCATGCCCAGATCCCTCTGTATGTTAATGTTCATAATGGTTCTGCCATTTATAGTATAATTTATACCTAGATTAGATCCTCCAAAATGCATCAACTCGCATTTGTCCGAATTAAACTCCATCTGTCATCTCTGTTCTCAGTTCGCCAATCTATCCATATCCTGTTTTATTATCTGCCAATCTTCGGAACTATCAGCAATCTTCGTGTCATCCGCAAACTTGCTGATTAGACCATCCACGTTTTCCTCCAGAACATTTACATACACTGCAAACAGCAGAGGTCCCAGCACTGTCCCCTGCGGAATACCACTAGCTACATATCTCTGTTCAGAAAAATACCCTTCCACCACTACTCTCTGACTCCCATAACCAAGCCACTTCTGTATCCAGCCAGCCAGCCCACCCCGAATCCCATGTGATTTTAGTTTTTGTAACAGTCTGCCATGTGGGACCTTATCAAAGGCCTTTCTGAAGTCCATTTAAACTGCATCCACAGACCTTTCTTTATCACCACTTTAAAAAACTCAATCAATTTGGTGAGACATGATAGGTAGATAGGTTTTTGATTAATAACGGGATTAGGTAGAAGGGAGGGGAATGTGGTTGAGAAAAAATATCAATCATGATTGAATGGGGGGAAGGCTTGAAGGGCCGATTGGTCTAATTATGTTCCAATTTCATATCGCCTTATGGTCTTTTGAAGCAGTGCAGTGGGAGAGTGGAAATTATATACTAATTTAACAGAGGGAAACAGGAACTTAGGGAACCCATATAAACCTGGAGAAAGTTAATACAGAACCAGGAAGAAACATTTCATTGAAAGGAAGAGAAAGATTGGATGATCTATGGGAAACGCGCAAAGCACAATGAGATACAAGGGTGGATTGGGAGGTTTGTGGAGGGAAAGACTGAAATGGAGTCCGGTCTGGAATTCTGTGCAATGTTTGGTCTTTTTAATTAAGACATTATCGAAATGCTTGGGAGGTAATTTAGCAAATACACTTGAGGTAAATCCCTGTGAGAAGATATTAAGTGGTTTGGACCTGCTGCAGCGCCTGTTAGACCGCATGGCGGCTCTGGAGCTGCGGGTGGACTCACTTTGGAGCATCCGCGATGCTGAGGAAGTCGTGGACAGCACGTTCAGTGAGCTGGTCACACCGCAGATTAGGATTGGTGAGGGAGACAGGGAATGGGTGACGAAAAGGCAGAGAAAGAGCAGGAAGGCAGTGCAGGTGTCCCCTGCGGTCATCTCCCTCCAAAACAGGTATACCGTTTTGGATACTGTTGGGGGAGATGATTCACCAGGGCAAGGCAATAGTAGCCAGGCTCATGGCACCGTGGGTGGCTTTGCTGCACAGAATGGCGGTAAAAAGACTGGTAGGGCTATAGTCATAGGGGATTCAATTGTAAGGGGAGTAGACAGGCATTCCTGTGGTCGAAAACGAGACTCCCGAATGGTATGTTGCCTCCCGGGTGCTCGGGTCAGGGATGTCTCCGATCGGCTGCAGGACATACTGAAGGGGGAGGTGAACAGCCAGTTGTCGTGGTGCATATAGGCACCAACGATATAGGTAAACAAAAGGATGAGGTCCTACAATCAGAATTTAGGGAGTTAGGAGAGAAGTTAAAAAGTAGGACCTCAAAGGTAGTAATCTCAGGATTGCTACCAGTGCCACGGGACAGTCAGAGTAGAAATTCAAGAATATTCAGAATGAATACGTGGCTTGAGAGATGGTGCAGGATGGAGGGGTTCAGATTTTTGGGACATTGGAACCGGTTCTGGGGGTGGTGGGACCATTACAAACCGGATGGTCTACACCTGGGCAGGACTGGAACCAATGTCCTCGGGGGTGCTTTTGCTAACACTGTTGGGGAGGTTTTAAATTAATGTGGCAGGGGGATGGGAACCGGATTAGGAAGTTAGAGGTCAGTAAAGAAGCAGCAACTAAAGCCAGTAAGGTACGAGACAATAAACTCAATGTGACAAATGGGAAGAGTAGACAGGGAAGAGATGATGAACGCAAAGGGACAGGTGGTCTGAGGTATATTTGTTTTAATGCGAGAAGTGTAGCAGGTAAGGGAGATGAACTTAGGATTTGGATCAGTACCTGGGAATATGATGTTATTGGTATTACTGAGACTTGGTTGAGGGAAGGGCAGGACTGGCAACTGAATATCCCAGGGTATAGATGCTTCAGGAGGGATAGAGAGGGAGGTAGAAGGGGTGGAGGAGTTGCATTACTCGTCAGAGATGATATCACAGCTGTGATTAAGGAGGGCACGATGGAGCATTCGAGCACTGAGGCAATATGGGTGGAGCTGAGAAATAGGAAGGGTGCAGTAACATTGTTGGGACTTTACTACAGGCCTCCCAAAAGCGAGCATGAAGTAGAGGTACAAATATGCAGACAGATTATAAAAAAATGTAGGAGCAATAGGGTGGTTGTGATGGGAGATTTTAACTTCCCCAACATTGAATGGGATTCGTGTAGTGTTGGAGGCGTAGATGGAGCAGAGTTTGTAAGGAGCATCCAGGAGAGTTTTGTAGAGCAGTATGTAAATAGTCCAACTCGCCAAGGGTCCATACTGGACCTGGTATTGGGGAATGATCCCGGCCAGGTGGTTGATGTTTCAGTCGGTGATTACTTTGGGAATAGCGATCACAATTCCGTAAGTTTTAGAATACTCATGGACAAGGACAAGAGTGGTCCGAAAGGAAGAGTGCTAAATTGGGGAAAGGCAGAGTATAACAAAATTCGGCAGGAGCTAGGGAATGTGGATTGGGAGCAGCTGTTTAAGGGTAAATCCACATTTGAAATGTGGGAGTCTTTTAAGGAAAGGTTGATTAGAGTGCAGGACAGACATGTTCCTGTGAAAATGAGAGATAGAAATGGCAAGATTAGGGAACCATGGATGACGCGTGAAATTGTGAAACTAGCTAAGATGAAAAAGGAAGCATATGTAAGATCGAGGCGACTCAAAACTGATGAAGCTTTGGAGGAATATCGGGAAAGTTGGGCGAATCTCAAACGCGCAATAAAAAGGGCTAAAAGGGGTCATGAAATATCTTTGGCTAACAGGGTTAAGGAAAATCCCAAAGCCTTTTATTCGTATGTAAGGAGCAAGAGGGTAACTAGGGAAATGATTGGCCCACTCAAAGACAAGGGAGAGAATTTATGCGTGGACTCAGAGGAAATGGGTGAGATTCTTAATGAGTACTTTGCATCGGTATTCACAAAGGAGAGGGACAAGACGAATGTTGAGGCTAGAGATGGATGTTTAAGTACTCTAGGTCAAGTTGTCATACGGAAATGGGAAGTTTTGGGTATTCTAAAAGACATTAAGGTGATCAGGTCCCCAGGACCAGATGAGATCTATCCCAGGTTATTGAGGGAAGCGAGGGTCGAAATAGCTGAGGCCTTAACAGATATCTTTGCAGCATCCTTGAGCACGGGTGAGGTCCCGGAGGACTGGAGAATTGCTAATGTTGTCCCTTTGTTTCAGAAGGGTAGCAGGGAAAATCCAGGGAATTACAGACCTGTGAGCTTGATGTCACTGGTAGGCAAGCTGTTGGAGAAGATACTGAGGGATAGGATCTATTCACATCTGGAAGAAAATAGACTTATCAGTGATAGGCAGCATGGTTTTGTGCAGGGAAGGTCATGTCTTACAAACCTAATATAATTCTTTGAGGAAGTGACAAAGTTAATTGATGAGGGAAGGGCTGTAGATGTCATATTCATGGACATTAGTAAGGCGTTTGATAAGGTTTCCCATGGCAGGTTGATGGAAAAAGTGAAGTCGTATGGGGTTCAGGGTGTACTAGCTAGATGGATAAAGAACTGGCTGGGCAACAGGAGACAGAGAGTAGTGGTGGAAGGGAGTGTCTCAAAATGGAGAAGGTGACTAGTGGTGATCCACAGGGATCCGTGCTCGGACCACTGTTGCTTGTGATGTACATAAATGACCTGGAGGAAGGTATAGGTGGCCTGATGAGCAAGTTTGCAGATGATACAAAGATTGGTGGAGTTGCAGAGAGCGAGGAGGACTGTCAGAGAATACAGTAGTCCCCCGTTATACCGCGCTCCGCAATACCGCGGTTCGCGATATACCGCGGGGGGGCTGATGGACCCCAACTGTCAGTTGTGTCAATTTCAGCGGCCGGCTCCGGAGAGGGAAGCTGCTCTCACTGAAATAATCAGCCGGCCGCTGAAATTGACACTGCCCGCTGCTCTCTCCCTCCAATCCAACTTTTAAGTTTTAATGTTTCTGATTGGAGGGAGAGAGCAGCCAGCAGTGTCAATTTCAGCGGCCAGCTGATTGTTTCAGTGAGCGAGCAGCTTCCCTCTCCGGATCAAAGTGAGCCGTCCGCTGAAATTGACACTGCCCACTGCTCTCTCCCTCCAATCAGAAACATTAAAACTTAAAAGTTGGATTGGAGGGAGAGAGCAGCGGGCAGTGTCAATTTCAGCGGCCGGCTCACTTTGATCCAGAGAGGGAAACTGCTCTCACTGAAACAATCAGCTGGCCGCTGAAATTGACACTGCCGAGGGGGGGCGGGTGTTGGGGGGGCGGGTGTTGGGGGGGGGGGGGAGAAGGGGGGGGGGGGAGAGAAGGGGGGGGGCGGATGTTGGGGGGGGGGGGGGGATGTTGGGGGGGGGGGGGGGTGTTGGGGGGGGGGGGGTGTGTTGGGGGGGGGGGGGTGTGTTGGGGGGGGGGGGGGGGTGTTGGGGGGGGGGGGGGGGGTGTTGGGGGGGGGGGGGGTGTGGGGGGGGGGGGGCGGGTGTTGGGGGGGGGGGGGTGTTGGGGGGGGGGGGGGCGGGTGTTGGGGGGGGGGGCGGGTGTTGGGGGGGGCGGGTGTTGGGGGGGGGGGGCGGGTGTTGGGGGGGGGGGGGCGGGTGTTGGGGGGGGGGGGGGCGGGTGTTGGGGGGGGGGGGCGGGTGTTGGGGGGGGGGGGGGGGCGGGTGTTGGGGGGGGGGGGGCGGGTGTTGGGGGGGGGGGGGCGGGTGTTGGGGGGGGGGGGCGGGTGTTGGGGGGGGGGGGGGGCGGGTGTTGGGGGGGGGCGGGTGTTGGGGGGGGGGCGGGTGTTGGGGGGGGGGCGGGTGTTGGGGGGCGGGTGTTGGGGGGGGGCGGGTGTTGGGGGGGGGGCGGGTGTTGGGGGGGGGGAGAAGGGGGGGCGGGTGTTGGGGGGGGAGAAGGGGGGGCGGGTGTTGGGGGGAGAAGGGGGGGGCGGGTGTTGGGGGGAGAAGAGGGGGGCGGGTGTTGGGGGGCGGCGGGTGTTGGGGGGGGCGGGTGTTGGGGGGGGCGGGGGTTGGGGGGGGAGAAGGGGGGGGGGTGTTGGGGGGGGGAGAAGGGGGGGCGGGTGTTGGGGGGGAGAAGGGGGGGCGGGTGTTGGGGGGGAGAAGAGGGGGGCGGGTGTTGGGGGGGAGAGGAGGGGCGGCGGGTGTTGGGGGGGAGAGGAGGGGGGGCGGGTGTTGGGGGGGGGGAGAGGAGGGGGGGCGGGTGTTGGGGGGGGGAGAGGAAGGGGGGCGGGTGTTGGGGGGGAGAGGAGGGGGGCGGGTGTTGGGGGGGAGAGGAGGGGGGCGGGTGTTGGGGGGGAGAGGAGGGGGGCGGGTGTTGGGGGGGAGAGGAGGGGGGCGGGTGTTGGGGGGGGGAGGGGAGGGGGGCGGGTGTGGGGGGGGGAGAGGAGGGGGGGCGGGTGTTGGGGGGAGAGGAGGGGGGGCGGGTGTTGGGGGGAGAGGAGGGGGGGCGGGTGTTGGGGGGGGAGAGGAGGGGGGCGGGTGTTGGGGGGGAGAGGAGGGTGGGGGGGAGAGGAGGGTGGGGGGGAGAGGAGGGGGGGCGGGTGTTGGGGGGGAGAGGAGGGGGGGCGGGTGTTGGGGGGGAGAGGAGGGGGGGCTGGTGTGGGGGGGACCCCCCCTGCGGGTGTGGGGGAGACCCCCCCCTGCGGGTGTGGGGGGGACCCCCCCCTGCGGGTGTGGGGGGGAGAGGAGGGGGGGCGGGTGTTGGGGGGGAGAGGAGGGGGGGCGGGTGTTGGGGGGGAGAGGAGGGGGGGGCGGGTGTTGGGGGGGAGAGGAGGGGGGGCGGGTGTTGGGGGGAGAGGAGGGGGGGGCGGGTGTTGGGGGGAGAGGAGGGGGGGCGGGTGTTGGGGGGAGAGGAGGGGGGGCGGGTGTTGGGGGGAGGGGGGGCGAGTCGGAGGGTGTTGGGGGGGGGGGAGAGGGGGCGAGCCGGAGGGTGTTGGGGGGGTAGAGGGGGCGAGCCGGAGGGTGTGGGGGGAGAGGGGTCTAGTTGGAGGATGTGGGGGTAGAGGGGGCAAGCCGGAGGAAAAAAAAAAGAAATTGACACTGCCGGCTGCTCTCTCCCTCCAATCAGAAACATTAAAACTTAAAAGTTGGATTGGAGGGAGAGAGCAGCGGGCAGTGTCAATTTCAGCGGCCGGCTGATTTCAGTGAGAGCAGCTTCTCTCCGGAACAAAGTGAGCCGGCCGCTGAAATTTTAATTGGATCCACGATGGGGGTTTTAAATTTATTAAAAAATCTATGCTAGCGCTTCCCATTGTGAGTCTGCGGGGGTCTGACCTCTCTCCCCCCCCCCCCCCCCTCCCCCCCTAGACTCACAATGGGAAGCGCTAGCATAGATTTTAAAATAAATTTAAAACCCCCATCGTGGATATCCGCGGCTCGGTTACAACGCGGGTGGGGGTCTTGGACCCCAACACCCGCGTTATAAAGGGGGACTACTGTACAACAAAATATAGATAGTTTGGAGAGTTGGGCAGAGAAATGGCAGATGGGGTTCAATCCAGGCAAATGCGAGGTGATGTAATTTGGAAGATCAAATTCAAGAGCGGACTATATGGTCAATGGAAGGGTCCTGGGGAAAATTGATGTACAGAGAGATGTGGGAGTTCAGGTCCATTGTACCCTGAAGGTGGCAACGCAGGTTGATAGAGTGGTCAAGAGGCATACAGCATGCTTGCCTTCATCGGACGGGGTATTGAGTACAAGAGTAGGCAGGTCATGTTACAGTTGTATAGGACTTTGGTTAGGCCACATTTGGAATACTGCATGCAGTTCTGGTCGCCACATTAACAGAAGGATGTGGATGCCTTGGAGAGGGTGCAGAGGAGGTTCACCAGGATGTTGCCTGGTATGGAGGGTGCTAGCTATGAAGAAAGGTTGAGTAGATTAGGATTGTTTTCGTTGGAAAGACGGAGGTTGAGGGGGGACCTGATTGAGGTCTACAAAATTAAGAGAGGTATGGACAGGGTGGATAGCAACACGTTTTCCCATTAGTGGGGGTGTCAGTTACAAGGGGTCACGATTTCAAGGTAAGAGGGGGAAAGTTTAAGGGAGATGTGCGTGGAAAGTTTTTTACGCAGAGGGTGGTGGGTACCTGGAACGCTTTACCAGCGGAGATGGTAGAGGCGGGCACGATAGCATCATTTAAGATGCATCTAGATGGGTATATGAACGGGCGGAAACAGAGGGAAGTAGACCTTGGAAAATAGGAGACAGGTTTATATAAAGGATCTGGATCGGCGCAGGCTGGGAGGGCCGAAGGGCCTGTTCCTGTGCTGTAATTTTCTTTGTTCTTTGTTGAAGGTTATACAGGACAGCTTATCAGCACTGAAACAGGATAATTTGGAACGGCTCCAGAGTTCATTTGTCGATTGGAGAAAAGGCTGGACACCTAGAATCCGACGATCCAGGAGCTGGAGAGGACAGCGGAGGAACAGGCGGATTTTCAAACGGTGGCGGACGTGGAGATTGGAAAGTTGTGGGAGCAACAAAAAAGGCTCTTGGAAAAGATGGAGAACCTGGAGAACAGGTCCCGCTGGCAGAACCTGAGAGTCGTTGGCCTCCCGGCGGGGGCTGAGAGGTTGGATGCTGCCAAGTAGATGGCAGTCATGTTCCAGAAGCTGCTGGGGAATGAGGTATTCCCTCGACCGCTGGAGGTGGACAGGGCACATAGAGCACAGCCGCGGCCAGGGGGTCCCCCACGGGCGATGGTGGTCCGATTCCACAGGTTCCTGGGTAAGGAGCAGGTTCTTCATTGGGCCAAGAGTACGCGGAACTACAAATGGGACAAAAGTATCCAGCGCGTCTACCAGAACCTGAGCATGGAGGTGGCCAGAAGGAGGGCAGGCTACAGGCAAGTTACAGGTTACAGATTTTGTACAGGAAGCAGGTGAAATTTGGAGTGCTCTACTCGGCGCATCTGTGGGTCACGCACGAGGGCCAGCACCATTATTTTGTGGAACCCGAGAAGGCGATGGACTTTTCAAGGAGGCAAGGGTTGTACCTGTTTTGTTATATTCTTCACGTAGCATAAACTGCTTCCTGGACTTCCGGTTGCAGCTATGCGGAGCTAAGTTGCACCGTCGGCAGCTCCCGCTAGGAACGGACCTTTGGGCTCTTCTTAGGGCCCCCAGCGGTACTTTTCGACGTTTCCCGACGTGGGAAGGAGTCAGCAACATTTCCACAGCAGTGTATGGCCTGGGCCAGGAGTGGGGCGTGTAAAAAAGTGGTAGCAAAGCCAAAGCAGGTGCGAGGGAAGAAGCACAAGGTGGCGGAGACCAGGCAGCGTGGATGCAGTGGGTGCAGGAGCAACAGGAGGCTCTTCAGCGCTGCTTCAGGGAGCTTAAAGCGGACCTGCTGGAGCCGATGAAGGCTTCAATTGATAAGCTGCTGGAGACCCAGACGGCCCAGGGGGTGGCGATCCGAGAGGTCTGACAAAAGGTCTCCGAAAATGAGGACAAGACATTAGTGCCGGGAGTGGCCGTGGTCAGCAGGAGTCAGCTGACTTACAGGAGTGCAATGTAGGGAGCAATGCAGCTAGGGGGGGTCCTATCAGGGGAACGGGGGAGAGGGGGGTACCGGGTTGCTGCTGGAATGGCCAAGAGGGAGCTGAAGCAGGTAGAGGGGTCGGGATGGGGGTCTGCCGCCGTGGGGAACGGGCCGAGCAGGGGGGCCGCGGGCACGTGGTGGGCTGAGGAAGGGTAATGGCTAGTCGGCGGGGGAGGGGAGTAGGTAGCCCCCTGATCTGGCTGATAACCTGGAATGTGAGGAGACTGAATGGGCCGGTCAAACGGGCCCGTGTGTTTGCGCATCTGAAAGGGCTGTAGGTGGATGTGGTCATGCTTCAGGAGACGCACCTGGTGGCAGATCAGGTTCGATTGTGGAAGGGATGGGTAGGCCAGGTGTTTAATTCGGGGCCGGATACAAAAAAATCGGGGAGGGTGGCGATCCTGGTGGGAAAGAGGGTGTCGGTCGATGCGTCGATGCGGGTTTCATGCGGCGCATTTTGGGCTGGATTCCACATTTGGAGGCGGGGGGCCTGATAATGGGGGGGGGGGGGGGGATTTCAACACGGTGCTGATTCTGGCACTGGATCGATCCAGATCCAGGACGGGTAGGAAGCCAGCTAAGGTGCTGAGGGGGTTTATGGATCAGATGGGAGGGGTTGACCCATGGAGATTTGCGAGACCGAGGGCCAGGGAATTTTCATTCTTCTCCCATGTGCATAAGGCTTATTCCCGGATTGATTTTTTCATTGAGTAGGGCGCTGATTGTGAGGGTGGAGGATGCTAAGTATTCGGTGATAGCCATTTCCGATCATGCTCCGCATTGGGTGGACCTCGAGCTGGGGGAGGAGAGGGACCAACGCCCGCTTTGGCACTTAGAGGTGGGGTTGCTGGCGGACGAAGAGGTGGGCGGGCGGGTCCGAGGATGCATTGAGAGGTACCTGGAGACCAATGACAATGGGGAAGTGCGAGTGGGGACGGTCTGGGAGGCGCTGAAGGTGGTGGTTAGGGGAGAGTTGGTCTCCATTCGGGCCCACAGGGAAAGGAGAGAGCAGAGAGAGAGGGAGAGATTGGTCGGGGAGATGGTGAGGATGGACAGGAGGTATGCGGTGGCTCCGGAGGAGGGATTGCTTAGGGAGCGTCGTAGTCTCCAGGTCGAATTCGACCTGTTGACCACCAGGAAGGCGGAAGGTCAGTGGAGGAAGGCACAGGGGGCGGTGCATGAATATGGGGAGAAGGCGAGTAGGATGGAGGCACACCAGCTCCGTACGCGGTATGTGGCAAGGGAGATCGGTGGAGTTAAGGATAGGGGAGGGAATGTGGTGCGAAGTGGGGTAGGCATCAATGGGGTCTTCAGGGACTTCTACGAGAAACTGTATCGGTCCGAACCTCCACTGGAGGAGGGGGGAATGGGGCATTGTCTGGACCGGCTGAGATTCCTGAGGGTGGAGGAGCGACAGGTGGAGGGGCTGGGGGCACCAGTTGAGCTGGAGGAGCTGGTTAAAGGGATAGGGAACATGCAGTCGGGGAGGCGCCGGGGCCGGATGGGTTCCTGGTCGAATTTTATAAGACGTATGCAAACCTGCTGAACCCTCTGTTGGTTAGGACCTTCAACGAGGCAAGAGAAAGAGGGGCTTTGCCTCCGACGACATCTCGGGTGCTGATTTCCTTGATCCTTAAATGGGACAAGGATCCCCTGCAGTGTGGGTCATACAGGCCGATCTCACTTTTAAATGTAGACACCAAGTTGCTGGTGAAGATTTCAGCCACAATGGTAGAGGACTGTGTGCTGCAGGTTATTCATGAGGATCAAACGGGGTTCGTGAAAGGGAGGCGGTTGAATACTAACATACGGAGGCTCTTGATGTAATAATGATGCCAGCGGTAGAAGGGGAAGCGGAGATAGTGGCGGCGATGGATGCGGAGAAGGCCTTCGATAGGGTTGAGTGGGGCTACTTGTGGGAGGTGCTGGAAAGGTTCGGGTTTGGGGCGGGGTTCGTCAGGTGGGTGAGGCTGTTATATGAGGCCCCAGTGGCGAGTGTGGCCACGAATAGGAGGAGGTCGGAGTATTTTCGGCTATACCGAGGGTGAGGCAGGCATGTCCCTTGTTCCCCCCTGCTCTTTGCGCTGGCAACTAAACCCCTGGCCATGGCGTTGAGGGAGTCGAGGAACTGGAGGGGGCTGGTGCGGGTTGGGGAAGAGCACCGAGTGTCGCTCTATGCGGATGACTTGTTGTTGTATGTGGCAGACCCGGTGGAGCGGATGCCGGTGGTGATGAGGATTCTCAGGGAGTTTGGGGACTTCTCAGGGTACAAGCTCAACATGGGGAAGAGCGAGTTGTTCGTAGTTCACC
Organism: Scyliorhinus canicula; assembly: GCF_902713615.1. Taxonomy (NCBI): domain Eukaryota; kingdom Metazoa; phylum Chordata; class Chondrichthyes; order Carcharhiniformes; family Scyliorhinidae; genus Scyliorhinus; species Scyliorhinus canicula. Next base: position 32,273 of record NW_024055485.1, read on the forward strand.
CAGGGGACCGGGGGGGGGGGGGATTGGTGAGCTCCCACTAAAAAGGGAGGAGAGGAGCTTCAGGTACTTGGGGGTTCAGGTGGCCAGGAGTTGGGGGGCCTTGCACAAGCTTAACCTGACGAGGCTGGTGGAGAAAATGGAGGAGGGGTTTAAGAGGTGGGACATGTTGCCGCTGTCGCTGGCGGGTAGGGTGCAATCAGTCAAGATGACGGTGCTCCCAGGATTTCTGTTCCTGTTCCAGTGCCTCCCCATTCTTACCCCAAAGGCCTTCTTCAGGTGGGTTAATAGGAGTATTATGGGGTTTGTGTGGGCGCAGGGAACCCCGAGGGTGAGAAGGGTGTTCCTGGAGCGAGGTGGGGGGGGGGGGGGGGCTAACGGTGCCCAACCTCTGTGGATATTACTGGGCTGCCAAGGTGGCGATGGTGCGCAGATGGGTGATGGAGGGGGAGGGGGCAGCCTGGAAAAGGATGGAGATGGCGTCCTGTGTGGACACAAGCCTGGAGGCGCTGGTAACGGCACCGCTGCCGCTCCCTCCAACGAGGTATACCACGATCTCGGTGGTGGAGGCTACCCTCAAAATTTGGGGGCAATGGAGACGGCACAGATCGGGTGAGGAGATCGAGGAGGAGACGTGGGCGGACACCCTAGGAAGGGTGAACTCCTCCTCTTCTTGCGCGAGGCTCAGCCTCATACAATTTAAGGTGCTGCATAGGGCTCACATGACTGGGACAAGGATGAGCCGGTTTTTTTGGGAGTGAGGACAGGTGTGTTAGATGCTCAGGGAGCCCAGCGAATCACACTCATATGTTTTGGGCATGTCCAGCATTGGAGAACTTTTGGAAGGGCGTAGTGAGGACGATGTCGAGGGTGGTGGGATCCAGGGTCAGGCCGGGCTGGGGGCTCGCAATATTTGGGGTTGCAGAGGAGCCAGGAGTGCAGGAGGCGAAAGAGGGCGGTATTGTGGCCTTTGCGTCCCTGGTAGCCCGGCGGAGGATTCTTCTTCAGTGGAAGGATGCGAGACCCCCAAGCGTGGAGGCCTGGATCAATGACATGGCGGGGTTTATTAAAATGGAGAGGGTGCAATTTGCCCTCAGGGGATCGTTGCAGGCCTTCTTCGGGAGGTGGCAACCATTCATAGATTTCCTGGCAGAACGGTAGAAGAAGGCCAACAGCAACAGCAATCCGGGGGGTGGTGTCGTCTTTTTGTTTTGCTTTGAAGCGGTGTGTATATTTGCTCAATGTCAATGGCGGGTGCTAATTTATTTATTTCTGTACATATGGGAGGGGGGTTGTTCTCTTTCTTCCTTTTGTATTTTGTTATTGATATATTGTGAAAATTTGAATAAAAATTATTTTTTAAAAAAAGACCAACCCACCTAAGTTGCAAATCTTTGAATGGTGGTAGGAAACGCATGCAGACACTGGGAGAAAGTGCAAACTCCACACAGACAGTCACCAAAGGCTGGAATTGAACCAGGGTCCATGGTGCTGTGAGGTAGCAATGATGCCCTTTGTGACAGTCTGAATTTTCCTCTCCTGATGTTTTAACATTTGATCTTTTCAATCACAATGTGTCTCAAAGAGAAGATTGAAACTTTGGTTTTAGCTGTCAGGTATATTTCCTGTATAAATCGAGAACCACTAGAATGATTTCAGTTCCTCTACAGATGCAGCTCAGATACCAGAAATCTCTGGAGTTCCCCATGTCCTCATTGCTCTCACCTTGGGTAGAACAGTTCTGAATCAGGTGGAGTCAGTCACACGTGCCTCTGTCATGATGTTTCCATTCCTGTTTTGTCACACACCTCCCAGTGACACTGACTATAACACAGAAACATCAAATTATCATTGCTACCTTGCATCTTGCCCTCCTATTATTGTCTAATGATAACAGTGACAGAGTAACACACAGCAGCATTGGAATAACAGGCAGGTTATTGTCTAATAACAGTAACAGAGTTATTATCTGGGACCCTGGATCTGGGAAGCAACAGTGCTACACACTGTGCTACCATGCCACCCTATATTGGCCCAGGTAGGGTGATATTTCATATGAAATTAAATGAAATGAAAATCACTTATTGTCACGAGTAGGCTTCAACGAAGTTACTGTGAAAAGCCCCTAGTCGCCACATTCCGGCGGCTGCCCGGGGAGGCTGGTATGGGAATCGAACCGTGCTGCTGGCCTGCTTGGTCTGCTTCAAAAGCCAGCGATTTAGCTCAGGTGCAGATTCGATGGGCCGAATGCCCCCCTTCTGCACTGAGGGGTCTCTTATAATTCTACATTGGATATAATGATATGTTCACTCACACACTGCAGTCTGACTTCTTACTGGAAATATACTGTGTTTGTTACACTCAAAGTGAGTGAATCCTTTGTTGTTTCTCCTCTGGGCCCCATCTCCACTATTATTGTCTGATTGTCCCACTGAGACTCTCACTGTTATTATTGGACAAGCCACAAAAATTGATTCAGTAAAGTCTGAAGTACTGAATTTTCCAGAAGCAATGAGCTGATAAAGATTTCCCTGCTTTAAGACAGTTCGGATATTCGCAGTTTGTTCATCCACAACAGTATTTAATGGATTAACAGATGCAGATGAACAAAATAACTGTGTCAATCATGTCTAATTGTAAGATAAAAGCAACTTACTGCGGATGCTTCAATCAGAAACATGGTGGGGGGGGCGGGAGAGAGAGAGAGACAATGGTAAGGGTAGAGACGTCAATGGAAGTGTTAGAGCTGGAGATATTCACACAAAGGCCTGTTTGAGTAAGTAAAGAAACAGTTTATTTCAGATCTGGGAGAAAGATTTGGAGACTACGCAATCTCGCAATACTCTTTCTCACTTGAGCTAAGGTTCGCATTGGGTTAATATACAGATTCAAGGGGCGGAATTAGTTGTATTCTCATTTACAGACAATCAATCAACTATATTCGTGTCACAATTCATTATATGCAGTCAATCAATTTTCTTAGCATTCCAGTTATCACATATATGGTTAAAGTGGGTGTTGTCTTACCTGCCACTAACTTCATACAGAAGTCATTCAAAACTAAAACAAGGATATGTCCTATCTACAGCTGGAGAACTTGATCTATTATGGATACATTGTATTCCTTGTTCTGTGAAGCTGTTATCAGCAGCTGTTGAGATGCTCCCCATAAGTACCCACGCTTGGTTCTCATGAGGCGGTTTACACAGTTTGTAACTTATTGTTCAGGAATGTGGCTGGTTCGGCCATTTTGTGTCTTTAGTATTGCTTTAATAGCGAACAGCCATTTTGTGTACGTTCTGATATTAAAAAGCATTGTGTATACAGTATCTATTTCTACAAATTGCCCCTTATAAAGAGGCATATTAGCCAATGAGCAACTTTTGTCTCATCAGAACTATTCAAAAGTAATATTGGAGCACAATGTAGTTACAAATATAATTTATATCATGGTCCAGTATCAGAAAATGTCCCCCTACAGGAAGTAATGAAAATGTTGCTAGAAATAAAAAGTGTATACTTAAACCCAACGTATACAATTGAAGTATACCAATTGGAACACATAGTGTGACCAAAGTGTTTAGAAATTTTCATACTTTTTTTCATCTTGTATAAAATTTTAACTTTCAGTGTTTCTTCCAAGTGGGCAGAGTAAATTGTAGAAGTGAAATGCAAATGTCAAAGTGTTATTTTGATTGAGTTGCCTATATTAAACCAATTGCTAGAGAAAATTCTAATTGTAAATGTTCAATAGTGGCTCTTTGCTTCAGGTTTTATTTGTAAACATTTCTTGAATTCTAGAACATTAGTATTGAAAGCTCTTTGATATGGAGTTTAAATATATTTGTTAAAAAAAGAAAAAGAAATTTTGGGGCAGCACGGTAGCAAGGTGGTTAGCAAAAATGCTTCACAGCTCCAGGGTCCCAGGTTCGATTCCCGGCTGGGTCACTGTCTGTGTGGAGTCTGCACGTCCTCCCCGTGTGTGCGTGGGTTTCCTCCGGGTGCTCCAGTTTCCTCCCACAGTCCAAAGATGTGCAGGTTAGGTGGATTGGCCATGCTAAATTGCCTGTAGTGTCCTAATAAAAGTAAGGTTAAGGGGGGGTTGTTGGTTTATGGGTATAGGGTGGATACGTGGGTTTGAGTAGGGTGATCATGGCTCGGCACAACATTGAGGGCCGAAGGGCCTGTTCTGTGCTGTACTGTTCTATGTTCTAAATAAACATGTGGGGAAGGTAGAGGAGAGTAATAAGTGACATGGCCTCTCAGCCTTACCATTGGAAGCTGCAGCAAGACACTGCAGTTGAACATAGGACAGGTCCACTGCCTGCTCCGCTGCCACCTGTTTCTGCAGGGCAGTGGTTGTCACGTTCATCTAACGCCGCAAAATGTCCTCCATTCAAAACTGGGCAGGAACATCGAATACTTCTCGCTTAGTTTGAGGAAAGTTTGCATCACATGCGATTGTTTCACATGTCATCTGAATCCCATGTATTAGATATATATTTGGCCTCCTCAGCCTCAAACTTCATTCAGAGAAGTCGGAGGTAGTGAATATTGAAGAAGCAAAGATCAGAAAAAGATGATCGCATTTTGACACAGTTTGGATATTCTCAGTTTGTTCAGTCCACAACAGAATTTAATAGATTTTCAGATGTAGATTAACATTTTAAATCACCATCTGAAACAGATCTAATAGTAATGTATGCTCATACAGACAGACACAAACGATACTGTAACTGAATTAGTGGAAATGGCAGAAATTTAACTGAACCACCTTCTTGAAAATCGGGTGGAAAAGCCACTCAGGGAGATGAGGAAATCCAGGCTCAGTGTGGATTTCCTTTCTTATACATGAACGGGATTTAGACAGCAGAATGTTTCATATCCAGAGCAAAGAGGGTCAAATATAATGAACATATCATTCTTAAATCTCTGACCTGTGAAGGTATTTGTGTTTAAAAACTAACTATGGTCAATCTCAAATGAAAACAAGGGAACTTGTATTACCCAGTGACTCGATTTATTTTCTTCGTCATTCATGTTTGCAATTAAATGTTGTTTATTTCAGAGAGTCTCAATTTCAGGTGAGGAGATAAATATCACATAATATCAAGTTTTGAGTAATGGAACAAATCCTGAGTAAATTTGTTTGATATTTTTCGAAGGAACATAAGAATGATGTTATTATTGAATGAGAGGAAACCATTTCACCCGGAGATATTTGCTGAGCTCACATTTCTACATTTTAAAATTAATTTGAAATCAAATAAAGTAAACTACTTCAGCAAAGTGATTTCTAGAAAGCTTTGTTAAGCTTCACAAATCCTTTCCCTCTCTAACAGACAGACTCTGTAAACAGGATGTAGATCAAATGTAATTAGATTGTTATCAACTCCGAAATAATGACGATGCTTCAGCAGAAAATACACTTTTGTAAATTCATTATGAAACCAATTGCATGATTACGTAATGTTTATATCGTAAACTACGCCATCTTCATGTCCAAATCTTCTGGTCATTGGACCATGGGAATGTTTTCATTAAATCAAACTGAGCAAGGATTCTGCAGAAACTCCTTTTTCAAAAGCAAATTGGAAGATTAATTTGAACGGAGAAACTTCAAGATCACAGAGAGAGAGAAGGACATTGAGACTAATCGATTTGCTCTGTTCAATGTCTATATTTTTGTTAGAGTTTTACACACATTAAGGCCTTCGGTTTAAACCCGCACAGAAACATTATCAAACCCCATTGGTTTCCGTGTGTGGAAAAGTTACATGATTGACATTTTCATTATTCATTTACACCCACCCTGAATTGCCCTTGAATTGGGTCGCTGAGTGAATCTGCCGTGTTGAACCCCGGTCCCCAGAGCTTCAGCCTGGTTCTCTGCTTTACTGGTCCAGAGCCAGTTACACTATTCCCCCACCAGCCACTCCCCCAGTGAATCCACTGTCCAATATTACCTGGTCCAGAGCCAGTTACACTATTCACCCACCAGCCACTCCCCCAGTGAATCCACTGTCCAATATTACCTGGTCCAGAGCCAGTTACACTATTCACCCACCAGCCACTCCCCCAGTGAATCCACTGTCCAATATTACCTGGTCCAGAGCCAGTTACACTATTCCCCCACCAGCCACTCCCCCAGTGAATCCACTGTCCAATATTACCTGGTCCAGAGCCAGTTACACTATTCACCCACCAGCCACTCCCCCAGTGAATCCAATATTACCCGAATATAATAACTTACAAGCATGTGTCATTTGCTCAGACATGTACCTTAAAATGCATTCAGGAGAAGCAGATGTGCTGAAAATTGCCGACACGCTGAGCTGGAACACAGATGCTCCTATTTTGACTCGGCACAAATATTAACAGTTTGTTCAATGTCGACAAATGCAGGTCAGAGGCTGGGAATCCTGCAGCGAGTAACTCACCTCCTAACCCCACAAAGCCTGCCCACCATCTACAAGGCACAAGTCAGGATTGCTGGAAATCCTGCAGCGAGTAACTCGCCTCCTAACTCCACAAAACCTGTCCACCACCAGAAGGCACAAGTCAGGAGTGTGATGGAATACTCTCCACTTGCCTGGATGGCTGCAGGAACTCACCAAAAGCATCTTAGACAGCGCCTTCCAAACCAAAGACCCCGACACCCTGAAAGTTTCCTTCCAGCCACTCCCCATGCTGACCATTTTCACAGTAACTTCATTGCGTTATTAATGTAAGACGACTTGTGACAATAATTAAGATTATTATTACTTGGAAATATATCGGTTGTGCCTTCACTGTCACTGGGACATAATCCTGGAAGTCCCTCCCTAACAGCACTGTAGGTGTACCTACACCAATAGACTGCAGCGGTTCAGGAAGCAGCTCACCATCACCTTCTCAAGGGCAAAGAGTTCTGGGCAATAAATCGTGGCCTCGCCAGCGATATTCACATCCTCGAATGAATCAAATGAAACAGACACACAGCTGCCTGAATCCACCATCATGGGGTCACCTGGATTAGTGAATAGAGATAAGGGAATGCCCACTCACATAGTCAAGCTTTTTGAAAATGTCTCGATTTTCTCGGGGACGTATTGATTCCCTGCAGTGTGAGCTCAGCTTCTCAAAGCAAACTCAACGTGAACCGATCCCGCTGCCTGCACCGGAAAGAAATGAACAAAATCTGCAGCATGGCCAATAAGAAACAACATCAAAGGGCTCGCCCAGTATTTGAACCCGGGACCTCTCACATTTTCCTGCAGCACAAACCCCGAAGCGAGAATCTTACCCCTAGACCAACAAGCCAGTAGGAGCAACTTGATTGAGCCAACAGACACTTTCATTGCCATCCACAGCCAATCAGATATCTGCGGAAAATGCTGGGAAATCTCAGGCAGTCAGGCAGCATTTGTGGACAGGGAAAAAAAATTCATCTTTCACCTCCTTGACCTTCCATTGAAACCTGGAAAGGTTAGAAATGTAGAAATTTAGAAGCAAGTGAAATCCCGGAGGGAGGAAACAGAACAACAGGAAAGGGCTCTAATGGGGGGCAAAGCAGGAGAGATTAAATGAGAAAAGGCCTTGGGACCCTGGCCACAGAGTGAGATTAGCATCGAATCAGAGAATAAAGACACCACAGTATGAGGCCATCCGGCCGCCGTGTCTGTGCCAGCTCTCTGTTAGCGCAATGGAAGAAACAAAGAAACAAAAGATATGTCTGGAGGAGCTATCGATGGCAGATTGATCAACAACTGCCACCCGGACACAAAGAACAAGTGGAAACAAGATTGAAACCCAAATCTGCGATGGAAGGACACACAAAATGGGGGCAGCATTTATAGTGTGAAACTGCTGAACACACACTGAGTGTGAAAGCTGTATTGAGCCCAGTGGAAAGATGCGCTGCTGTTCCTCGAGTGGCTGTTGAGCTTCTTTGGAACATTTCACGACGCCGAGGTCCGGGAGGTCAGCGTTAAGATCCATTCCCCAGTCAGTTCAATTCTCCACTTTGGCTCTGTGGATTAGATGGGTCACGTCCCTGTGGTTAACACAGATCTGGAGCATCAATTTTATCCAAACGCACTCCAGCTCAGACACTGTCTCTCTCTCTCGAACATCACCTGTGGTGAGAGAAACGACGTAAACATTCCGAGTCCTGAGAAATCTTTTTCAGAGTGGGCCAATGTAAATCAATCCTGCCGTCAGCATCGCAAACAATTCGTAATCCCTGACCTGGAGTAAAGAGCCTGTCCTGGATTTAAACCCACGACCACTCCCATAGGCATTGCTTGAAAATCCTTAAACGAGAACCAGACCTCGAGACCAAAAAGCACAAATTTGAGACCGACATTCAGCAAAATATAACTTATGTTAATTTCGATATAATTTCTACATCTCACGGCTTTATATGTTGAGACATCTGTTAATTTAAGAAACAGCTGTCGCTTGCAACAAGGGACCTGGCCTCTCAAACAGACCATCAGAATCTGCAGCAACACAGTGAGGTTCTACATTCCGCACGTCCATTGATTGACAGCGGTTTCTGTAGTGTAGTGGCTATCACATTCGCCCCACACGCGAAAGGTCCCCGGTTCGAAACCGGGCAAAAACATCGAATATTTAGCATTTCGTGTGAGAAAGGTTTGCACAATTATTGGGCACAAAATAATTCTGTTTCCTGAATGTTGCCGGAAACTCGTGTTTTCCAGGACTATGAAATTTCGTCTCACATGAGCCACTACACTGAATTGAACATTAAGGCCCAAGCACTGAATTTTCGGCAGGCAATGAGAGGTGAAGAATTTTCATATCTTGGCACACCTCGGATATTAGCAGCTAGTTCATCCACAACAGAGTTTCAGCGATTTACAAATGAACATATTTAATCACCATCTCAAACATGTCTAAATGTGCGACAAATGCAACTTACTGCGGATGCTTCAAACGGAAACAAAAACAGAAAATACTGGATAATCTCAGCAGGTCTGCTAGCCTCTGGGGAGCGAAATGGCAGCTGTCGTTTCCAGTCAAGTGGACTCTTTGTCAAAGCTGGAGAACTGGAACTGGAGATTCAGACGATTGTGGGTGGGGGGTGGGGGGTGGGGATGGTGGAGTGCTGTATTGGGCCTCGATAGAGGGCTAGCAATAGGTGGGAAATGACGAAAATGTCTCGGGCAGAAAGAAAAAGGGAATGTAAATTAGGCTAATCAAGGCTATGAAAGGTGCTGATGGCGCATCAAGCGGTCAGAATGTGTTAATGGCAGAACAAAGGTAAGCAGTGCGTCAGAGAACAATTACAAACAGGGATCAGATTGCTGAAGTAGGATGGTATGGGCTGGTGGGAGGTGGGCGATGCTGAGGGTAAAACATATCAATGGAAGGGATGATAAGTTGATGGAAAAAACATGTGGTGAAGGGGGAAGTGAGAGTTCACAGTCTGAAGTTGTTGAACTGATAAAATGAAAGGGACAAAGAGCTGTCTGAGTCCACCAGAATTAGTCAATAGAAATGTGAATGCCCACGCATAGACAAACTTCTCGGGAACGTATTGGTTCCACGCAGCTTGAGCTCAGCTTCTCAAAGCAAACCCAATGTGAATGAATCCCGCCGTCGACGCTGCAAAGAAATGAAGCAAACATGCGGTTTGACCAACGGGACAACCTCATCGGAGGGCTCGTCCGGGATTTGAACGCGGTACCTCTCGCAAATTCCGACAGCGGCACACCCAAAGCGAGAATCATACCTCTAGACCAACGAGCCCCGCAAAAACAACCAAAGCATACTGTCATTGCCATCGAAAATCAATCTAAATCTGCGGAGAACGCCAAAAGTACTGCAACATCTCAGGTAGTCAGGAGTCATTTGTCGACAGGAAAACAAAGTTCGTCTTTCACCATCACCTTTTATTAAAACCGGGACAGGTTAGAAATGTGGTACGTCTTAACCAAGTGAATTACCGGAGGGAGGAAACAGAACAACAGGAAAGGGCTCTAATGGGGGGCAAGTCAGGAGAAATTAAATAAGAAGAGGCCTTGGGACCCTGGCCACAGAGTTAGGTTAGCATCAAATCAGAGAATAATGACACCACAGTATGAGGCCATTCCGGCCGCCGTGTCTGTGCCAGCTCTCTGTTAGCGCAGTGGAAGAAACAAAGAAACAAAATATATTTCTGGATGAGCTATCGATGGTAGATTGCTCAACAACTACCGCCCGGACACAAAGAACAAGCGGAAACAAGATTTCAACCCAAAAATGTTGGACAGCTGGTTCCCGATGCAGAGCAAAGTGAGCAGGGCATCAACAATTCTCGTTTCAGCTGTGGTTACTGTTGAAAGCCCCGCCCTCACAATTGAATTTCAAGCAAAACATAACTTATCTCCAGTTCAGCAAAGTTCAATATCTGATCCTTTCATAAGTTGAGACATCAGTTTTAAAGAAACGGCTCCTTCCAATAAGTTCTATGGCCTCTCAGCGGAACCGTTAGAAGCTGCAACAATACATTGAGGTTCAACATTGCACAGGGCCACTGATTGTGTTACTCTCAGCGGTTTCTGTAGTGTCGTGGTTATCACATTCGCCTAACACGCGAAAGGTCCCCAGTTCGAAGCCGGGCAGAAACATCGCGTGCTTCGCATTTTGTGTGACGAATGTTTGCACAAAATACCTTTCAACCTCAATCTCGCACGTTCGAGGAACATGAGATTTCGTCTCTCATGAAATATAAAAATTCCTGCAACAAAGTCAGAAATTCCCTATTTTGCCACGATTCGGATATTAGCAGTTTGTCATCCACCACAGAATCGTTTGGGTTTACAGATGCAGATGAACATATTTAATCACCATTTCAAACATATCTAAATGTACGATAAAAGCTCCTTACTGCGTGTGCGTCAATGGGAAAGAAAAACAGAAAACACAGGAAAGTCTCAGCAGGTCTGACAGCCTCTGTGGAGAGAGATGGCAAGTGTCGTTTCGAGTCTGGGTGACTCTTTGTCGAAGCTGAACAACTGGATCTTTGGTCAGGTGTAGGCTGGCGGAGTGTGTGGGGGAAGTGGGGGGGGTGGGTGGGGGAAGTGGGGGGGGGGGGGTGGGTGGGGGAAGCGGGGGTGGGTGGGTGGGGGAAGTGGGGGTGGGTGGGTGGGGGAAGTGGGGGTGGGTGGGTGGGGGAAGTGGGGGTGGGTGGGTGGGTGGGGGAAGTGGGGGGGGTGGGTGGGGGAAGTGGGGGGGGTGGGTGGGGGAAGTGGGGGGGGGGTGGGTGGGGGAAGTGGGGGGTGGGTGGGGGGAGAGGGGAGCGTGAAGCATTGGGCCTCGACAGACGGCCAGCGATGGGTGGAGAATAACAAAAATGTGTTGGGTCGAAAGAAAAAGGGAATGTAAATGCTTCTAATCAAAGTTGGGGTGGATGGGGGAAGTGGGTGGGGAAGTGGGGGAAGTGGGGGGTGGGTGGGGAGGGGGAAGTGGGGGGGGTGGGTGGGGGAAGTGGGGGGGGGGGTGGGTGGGGGAAGTGGGGGGGGGTGGGTGGGGGAAGTGGGGGGGGGGGGGGGGGGGAAGGGGGGGGGGGGGGGGGGGGGGAGAGGGGAGCGTGAAGCATTGGGCCTCGACAGACGGCCAGCGATGGGTGGAGAATAACAAAAATGTGTTGGGTCGAAAGAAAAAGGGAATGTAAATGCTTCTAATCAAAGTTGGGGTGGATGGGGGAAGTGGGTGGGGGAAGTGGGGGAAGTGGGGGGTGGGTGGGGAGGGGGAAGTGGGGGGGGGTGGGTGGGGGAAGTGGGGGGGGGGGGTGGGGGAAGTGGGGGGGGGGGGTGGGGGGAGAGGGGAGCGTGAAGCATTGGGCCTCGACAGACGGCCAGCGATGGGTGGAGAATAACAAAATGTGTTGGGTCGAAAGAAAAGGGAATGTAAATGCTTCTAATCAAAGTTGGGGTGGATGGGGGAAGTGGGTGGGGAAGTGGGGGGGGGGTGGGTGGGGGAAGTGGGGGGGGGGGGTGGGTGGGGGAAGTGGGGGGGGGGTGGGTGGGGGAAGTGGGGGGGGTGGGTGGGGGGTGTGGGTGGGGGTGGGGGAAGAGTGGGGGGGGTGGGTGGGGGAAGTGGGGGGTGGGTGGGGAGGGGGAAGTGGGGGGGGGGTGGGTGGGGGAAGTGGGGGGGGTGGGTGGGGGAAGTGTGGGGGTGGGTGGGGGGAGAGGGGAGCGTGAAGCATTGGGCCTCGACAGACGGCCAGCGATGTGTGGAGAATAACAAAAATGTGTTGGGTCGAAAGAAAAAGGGAATGTAAATGCTTCTAATCAAAGTTAAGAACTGTGCTGACAGGCGATTAGAAGATTAGAATGTGTTAATGGCAGATGACCATGAGGAACAAGTGGCGGATTTTCCAAGAGGGATGCGATTGGTTAGGGGAATTGGGAGGGGGTGACAATGGGAGAGGAAGACATATCAATGGAAGCAATGAAAATAAGTTGATGGAAATAAACATGTGGTGAAGTGGGAAGAGTGATTTCACCGTGCGAAGTTGTTGATCGTACTGTAAAATCCACAAGGCTGTACCGTGTCTATTCGGAGGTTGAGGTGCTGTTCCTCCGCGTTGTGCTGAGCTACATGGGAACATTGCAGCAGGCCAAGATCGGACATGTGGAACTGAGAGCAGGACAGTGAATTCAAATAGCAAGCGACAGGAGAGTCTGCCACCAGCTTGTCGATGGAGCGAAGGTGTTTTGCAAAGTCACCCAGTCGGCATTTAGTCTCTCTAATGGAGAGTAGATGGCATTGGGATCAGCAAATGCAACAGGCCAGATTGAAGGATGTCTGAAAGTAATGTGTACTCAAAAGGACAGACACAAACGATACTGTAACGGACTTAGAGGAAATGCCAGAGAGTTAACTGAACCAGCTTTGGGAAATAAAAAACGGTTTTCCTGATGGAGAAACGGGAAAAGCCAGGGTGGGAATCCAGGCTCAAAGTTGACTTGCAATTACCCCTCCTTTCTTCTACATGAACGGTATTTGGGCTGCAGCATTTTACACACCAAAACACAAAGAGGTCAAATATAAGAAACACATAATTGCCAATTCTTAAACTCAACTCAAGCATTGAATAACGAAACAAATATTGTGTAAAGTCGGTTGCTTTTTTTGTAGGATTTCAGAATGTTGCATTAATAATAGAAGAGAGCATTTCGCCGTTAGAGATTTGCTGAACAAATTCTTCAGTCCAATATAGGTTCTTCTACTGGCTTGTAAGTTTAGACATCTGTTTTAAAGAAATAGACGTGTTCTTGTAAGAAGTGACATGGCCTCTCAGCCGAACCATGCGAAGCTGCAACAAGACAGTTGAGTTGAAGGTGACACAGGTCCGTTGGAGTCGGCGCTGCCAGCTGTTTCTGTAGTGTAGTGGTTATCACATTCGCTTTACACGCGAAAGGTCCCCGGTTTGAAACCGGGCAGAAACATCTGGTGTTCCCAGTTTAGTCTGTTGCTAAATATTACCTCAATCTCGTAACTGGTCTTCATCATCGAGGAATAGCAAAAGCCTATAGCTGCTGTGGGCCAGTGGCGCAATGGATAACGTGTCTGACTACGAATCAGGAGATGCCAGGTTCGACTCCTGGCTGGCTCGCAGTTCCTAGTTTTGGCGTCCCCTTTAGTTCAGTTGGTTGGACAGCTGGTTCCCGATCCAGAGCAAAGTGAGCAGGGTATCATCAATTCTCGTTTCAGCTGTGGTTACTTATGAAAGCCCTACCCTCTCAATTTAACTTCAAGCAAAACATAACTTATCTCCAGTTCAGCAAAGTTCAATATCTGATCCTTTGATAAGTTGAGACATCAGTTTTAAAGAAACGGCTTCTTCCAATAAGTTACATGGCCTCTCAGCGGAACCGTTATCAGCTGCAACAGTACATTGAGGTTCAACATTGTGATGATTGCGATGCTCCCAGCAGTTTTTGTGTTGTCGTGGTTATCACATTCGCTTAACACGCGAAACGTCCCCGGTTTGAAACCGGGCAGAAACATCGCGTGCTTCTCATTTTGTGTGACGAATGTTTGCACAAAATACCTTTCTTCTTCAATCTCGCACGTTCGAGGAACATGAGATTTGGTTTCTCATGAGATATTAAAATTTCTGCAACAAAGTCAGAAATACGGAATATTCAAGATGCCAGGGGAAGAAAAGCCTTCCCTATTTTGCCACGATTCGGATATTAGCAGTTTGTTCACCCACCACAGAATCTTTTGGGTTTACAGATGCAGATGAACATATTTAATCACCATTTCAAACATGTCTAAATGTACGATAAAAGCAACTTACTGCGGATGCGTCAATGGGATAGAAAAACAGAAAACACAGGACAGTCTCATCAGGTCTGACAGCCTCTGTGGAGAGAGATGGCAAGTGTCGTTTCGAGTCTGGGTGATTCTTTGTCGAAGCTGGACAACTGGATCTTTGGTCAGGTGTAGACTGGCGGAGTGTGTGGGGGAAGTGGGTGGGGGGGGGGGGGGAGGGGAGCGTGAAGCATTGGGCCTCGACAGACGGCCAGCGATGGGTGGAGAATAACAAAAATGTGTTGGGTCGAAAGAAAAAGGGAATGTAAATGTTTCTAATCAGTGTTAAGAACTGTGCTGACAGGCGATTAGAAGATTAGAATGTGTTAATGGCAGAGGACAGTGAGGAACAAGGGGCGGATTTCCCAAGAAGGATGGATTGGCTAGGGGAATGGGGAGGGGGAGACAATTGGAGAGGAAGACATATCAATGGAAGCAATAAAAATAAGTTGATGGAAATAAACATTTGGTGAAGTGGAAAGAGTGATTTCACGGTGCGAAGTTATTGAGCGTACTGTAAAATCCGCAAGGCTGTACCGTACCTTTTTGGAGGATGGGGTGCTGTTCCTCGGCGTTGTGCTGAGCTACATGGGAACATTGCAGCAGGCCAAGATCGGACATGTGGACATGAGAGCAGGACTGTTAGTTCAAATAGCAAGCGACAGGAGAGTCTACCACCAGCTTGTCGATGGAGCGAAGGTGTTTTGCAAAGCGGTTACCCAGTCGGCATTTAGTCTCTCCAATGCAGAGTAGATGGCATTGGGATCAGCAAATTCAACAGGCCAGATTGAAGGATGTATTATAGTAATGTGTACTCAAAAGGACAGACACAAACGATACTGTAACTGACTTAGAGGAAATGCCAGAGACTTAACTGAACCAGCTTTGAGAAAGAAATAACGGTCTTCCTGATGGAGAAACAGGAAAAGCCAGTGTGGGAATCCAGGCTCAAAGTTGATTTACAATTACCCCTCCTTTCTTATACATGAACGGTATTTAGGCTGCAGCATGTTACACACCAAAACACAAAGAGGTCAAATATTAAAAAAAAAACATAATTGTCAATTATGAAGAGTCATAATTTGTGGGTGGTGGGTGGGGAGTGAGGGTGGGGGCGTGCCCTATTGGGCCTCGATAGAGGGCTAGCAATAGGTGAAAAATGACGAATATATTGAGCCTCGATAGTGGGCTTGCAATTGGTGGAAAATGACGAGTATATCTCGGACAGAAAGAAAAAGGGTATGTAAATGAGGCTAATCAAGGCTAAGAAATGATACGGAGATGCAGGTGTTGGACTGGGGTGAGCACAGTAAGAAGTCTTACAACACCAGGTTAAAGTCCAACAGGTTTGTTTCAAACACGATCTTTCGGAGCGCAGCTCCTTCCTCGGGTGAAGGCTAAGAATGGTGCTGATGGCGCATCAAGAGGTCAGAATGTGTTAATGGCAGAACAAAGGTAAGCAGTGTGTCAGAGAACAATTACAAACAGGGATCAGATTGCTGAAGTAGGATGGTATGGGCTGGGGGAGGGGGGCAATGCTGAGGGTAAAACATATCAATGGAAGGAATGAAAATAAGTTGATGGAAATAAACAGGTGGTGGAGGAGGAAGAGAGAGTTCACAGTTTGAATTTGTTAACCTGAATAAAATGAAAGGGACAGAGAGCTGCGTGAGTCCACCGGAATTATGCAATAGACATAAGTGAATGTCCACTCAAGGCAAGCTTTTCGAAAATGTCTCGATTTTCTCGAAAACCTCGTGATTCCCTGCAGTGTGAGCTCAGCTTCTCAAAGCAAACAAAATGTGAATGAATCCCGCCGCCTGCGCCGCGAAGAAATGAAGAAAACATGTCCCTTGACGAACAGAAAACCTCATCAAAAGGCTCGTGTGGGATTTGAACCCGTCACTTATTAGAATTTCCAACACAGAGACACCCGAAGTGAGAATCAAACCTCTAGACCAACGAACCCCGCGAAAAGCATGGAAGCATATTGTCATTGGCATCGAAAGTCGATCTAACATCTGGATTGGATTAGATTGGATTTGTTTATTGTCACATGTACCGAGGTACAGTGAAAAGTATTTTTCTGCAAGCAGCTCAACAGATCATTCAGTACATAGGAAGAAAAGGGAATTAAACAGAATTCAAGAAAATACATGAGAATACATAATAGGGCAACACAAGATATACAATGTAACTACATGAGCATTGGCATCGGTTGAAGCATACAGGGTGTAGTGTTAATGAGGTCAGTCAATAAGAGGGTCATTTAGGAGTCTGGTGACAGTGGGGAAGAAGCTGTTTTTGAGTCTGTTCGTGCGTGTTCTCAGACTTCTGAATCTCCTGCCCGCTGGAAGAAGTTGGAAAAGTGAGTAAGCTGGGTGGGAGGGATCCTTGATTCTGCTGCCCGCTTTTCCCCTCAGCGGGAGGTGTAGATGGAATCAATGGATGGGAGGCAGGTTCGTGTGATGGACTGGGCTGTATTCACGACTCTCTGAATTTCCTTGCGGTCCTGGGCCGAGCAGTTGCCATACCAGGCTGTGATGCAGCCCGATAGGATGCTCTCTGTAGTGCATCTGTAAAAGTTGGTAAGGGTTAATGTGGACATGCCGATTTTTCTTAGTTTCCTGAGGAAGTATAGGCGCTGTTGTGCTTTCTTGGTGATAGCGTCGACGTGATTGGACCAGGATAGATTTTTGGTGATGTGCACCGCTAGGAATTTGAAACTGTTCACCATCTTCACCTCGGCTCCGTTGATGCTGACTGGGGTTTGTACAGTACTTTGCTTCCTGAAGTCGATGACCAGCTCTTTAGTTTTGCTGGCATTGAGTGAGAGATTGTTGTTGTTACACCACTCCACTAGGTTCTCTATCTCCCTCCTGTATTCGGACTCGTCGTTATTCGAGATCCGGCCCACTATGGTTGTATCGTCAGCAAACTTGGAGATGGAGTTGGAACCAAGTTTTGCCATGCAGTTGTGTGTGTACAGCGAGTAGAGTAGGGGGCTAAGTACGCAGCCTTGTGGGGCACCGGTATTGAGGACTATTGTGGAGGAGGTGTTGGTGTTCATTCTTACTGACTGTGGTCTGTTGGTCAGAAAGTCAAGGATCCAGTTGCAGAGTGGAGAGCCAAGTCCTAGGTTTTGGAGCTTTGATATGAGCTTGGCTGGGATTATGGTGTTGAAGGTGGAGCTGTAGTCAATAAATAGGAGTCTGATGTAGGAGTCCTTGTTTTTGAGATGCTCTAGGGATGAGTGTAGGGCCAGGGAAATGCCGTCTGATATGGACCGGTAGCGACGGTATGCGAATTGAAGTGGGTCAAGGCGTTCCGGGAGTATGGAGGTGATGCGCTTCATGATCAGCCTCTCGAAGCACTTCATTACAACTGACGTCAGGGTCACCGGGCGGTAGTCATTGAGGCATGTTGCCTGATTCTTCTTTGGTACCGGTATGATCGTGGTCTTCTTGAAGCAGGTGGGGACCTCGGACTGGAGTAGGGATAGGTTAAAGATGTCTGTGAATACCTCTGCCAGCTGGTATGCGCAGGCCCTGAGTGCACGACCAGGGATCCTGTCCGGGCCCATCGCCTTCCGTGGGTTCGCTTTCAGGAAGGCTGATCTGCCATCGGAAACTTGATGGTGGGTATGGGTGAATTACGGGCTGCTGGGGCACTTGACCGGGACAGGTTAGAAATGTAGGGCGTCTTAACCAAGTGAAATCCCGGAGGCAGCAAACAGAACAACAGGAAAGGGCTCTAATAGGGGGCAAGTCAAGAGAGATTAAATGAGAAGAGGCCTTGGGTTCCTGGCCTCAAGGGGAGGTTCGCATCAAATCAGAGAATGATTACACCACAGATTGAGGCCATTCCGCCCGCCGTGTCTGTGCCAGCTCTATGTCAGATCAATGGAAGCAACAAATGTCTGTTGTTCTTCTTTGGAACAATTCAAAGTCCGAGGTCCAGGAGGTCAGCGTTAAGATCCAGTTCTCCAGTCAGTTCAATTCTCCACTTGCGCTCTGTGGATTAGAAGGGTCACGTCCCTGTGGTTAACACATGAAAAAGGGACAGTTTAGTGGCTCATGTGAGACGAAATCTCATAGTCCTGGAACACACCAGATTCAGGCAACATTCAGGAAACAGAATTATTCTGTGCCCAATAATTGTGCAAACTTTTCTCACACGAAATGATAAATATTTCTGCCCGGTTTCGAACCGGGACCCTTTCGCGTGTGAAGCGAATGTGATAACCACTACACTACAGAAACCGCTGGCAGTTAATGGACGTGCGGAATGTACAACCTCACTGTGTTGCTGCAGATTCTGATGGTCTGTTTGAGAGGCCAGGTCCCTTGTTACAGACGACAGCTGTTTCTTAAATTATCAGATGTCTCAACATATAAAGCCGTGAGATGTAGAAATTATATCGAAATTAACATAAGTTATATTTTGCATAATGTCGGTCTTAAATTTGTGCTCTTTGGTCTTGAGGTCTGACTACCTGAGATGGTGCAGTAATTTTGGCGTTCTCCGCAGATGTTAGATTGATTTTCGATGGCAATGACAGTATGCTTTGACTCTTTTTGCGGGGCTCGTTGGTCTCGGGGTATGATTCTCGCTTTGGGTGTGTCGCTGTCAGAATTTGCGAGAGGTCCCGGGTTCAAATCCCGGACGAGCCTTTCGATGAGGTTTTCTGTTGGTCAAACCGCATGTTTTCTTCATTTCTTTGCGGCGGAGACAGCGGGATTCATTCACATTAGGTTTGCTTTGAGAAGCTGAGTTCAAACTGCATGGAACCAATACGTTCCCGAGAAGTTTGTCTATGTGTTGGGCATTCACATTTCTATTGACTAATTTTGGTGGACTCAGACAGCTCTTTGTTCCTTTCATTTTATCAGTTCGACAAATTCAGACTGTGTACTCTCACTTCCCCCTCCACCACATGTTTTTTCCATCAACTTATCATCCCTTCCATTGATGTGTTTTACCCTCAGCATTGCCCACCTCCCCCCAGCCCATACCATCCGACTTCAGCAATCTGATCCCTGTTTGTAATTGTTCTCTGACGCACTGCTTACCTTTGTTCTGACATTAACACATTCTGACCGCTTGATGCAACATCAGCACCTTTCATAGCCTTGATTAGCCTCATTTACATTCCCTTTTTCTTTCTGCCCGAGACAGTTTCGTCATTTCCTACCTATTGCTAGCCCTCTATCGAGGCCCAATACAGCACTCCACCACCCACCCCTCACCCACAATCGTCTGAATCTCCAATTCCAGTTCTCCAGTTTAGACAAAGAGTCCACTTGACTGGAAACGACAGCTGCCATTTCGCTCCCCAGAGGCTGTCAGACCTGCTGAGATTGTCCAGTATTTTCTGTTTTTGTTTCCGTTTGAAGCATCCGCAGTAAGTTGCATTTGTCACACATTTAGGCATTTTTGAGATGGTGATTAAATATGTTCATTTGTAAATCGGTGAAACTCTGTTGTGGATGAACGAGCTGCTAATATCCGAGGTGTGCCAAGATATGAAAATTCTTCACCTCTCATTGCCTGCCGAAAATTCAGTGCTTGGGCCTTAATGTTCAATTCAGTTTAGTGGCTCATGTGAGACGAAATTTCATAGTCCTGGAACACACGAGATTCCGGCAACATTCAGGAAACAGAATTATTTTGTGCCCAATAATTGTGCAAACTTTTCTCACACGAAATGCTAAATGTTCGATGTTTCTGCCCGGTTTCGAACCGGGGACCTTTCGCGTGTAAGGCGAATGTGATAACCACTACACTACAGAAACCGCTGGCACGCAAAGGACGTGCGGAATATACAACGTCACTGTGTTGCTGCAGATTCTGATGGTCTGTTTGAGAGGCCAGGTCCCTTGTTGCAAGCGACAGCTGTTTCTTAAATTAACAGATGTCTCAACATATAAAGCCGTGAGATGTAGAAATTATATCGAAATTAACATAAGTTATATTTTGCTGAATGTCGGTCTCAAATTTGTGCTCTTTGGTCTCGAGGTCTCGTTCTCGTTTAAGGATTTTCAAGCAATGCCTATGGGAGTGGTCGTGGGTTTAAATCCAGGACAGGCTCTTTACTCCAGGTCAGGGATTACGAATTGTTTGCGATGCTGACGGCAGGGTTGATTTACATTGGCCCACTCTGAAAAAGATTTCTCAGGACTCGGAATGTTTACGTCGTTTCTCTCCCCACAGATGATGCTCGAGAGAGAGAGAGAGAGACAGTGTCTGAGCTGGAGTGCGTTTGGATAAAATTGATGCTCCAGATCTGTGTTAACCACAGGGTAGTGACCCATCTAATCCACAGAGCCAAAGTGGAGAATTAAACTGACTGGAGAGCTGGGTCTTAACGCTGACCTCCCGGACCTCGGCGTCGTGAAATGTTCCAAAGAAGCTCAACAGCCACTCGAGGAACAGCAGCGCATCTTTCCACTGGGCTCAATACAGCTTTCACACTCAGTGTGTATTCAGTAGTTTCACACTGTAAATGCTGCACCCATTTTGTGTGTCGTTCCATCGCAGATTTGGATTTCAATCTTGTTTCCACTTGTTCTTTGTGTCCGGGCGGTAGTTGTTGATCAATCTGCCATCGATAGCTCCTCCAGACATATATTTTGTTTCATTGTTTCTTCCATTGCGCTGACAGAGAGCTGGCACAGACACGGCGGCCGGAATGGCCTCATACTGTGGTGTCATTATTCTCTGATTTGATGCTAACCTAACTCTGTGGCCAGGGTCCCAAGGCGTCTTCTCATTTAATCTCTCCTGACTTGCCCCCTATTAGATCCCTTTCCTGTTGTTCTGTTTCCTCCCTCCGGGAGTTCACTTGGTTAAGACGTACCACATTTCTAACCTGTCCCGGTTTTAATGAAAGGTGACGGTGAAAGACGAACTTTGCTGTCCTGTCGACAAATGCCGCCTGACTCCCAGAGATGTTGCAGTACTTTTGGCGTTCTCCGCAGATGTTAGATTGATTTTCGATGGCAATGACAGTATGCTTTGACTAATTTTGCTGGGCTCGTTGGTCTAGGGGTGTGATTCTCGCTTTGGGTGCGTCGCTGTCGGAATTTGCGAGAGGTCCCGGGTTCAAATCCCGGACGCGCCCTTCGATGAGGTTTTCCGTTGGTCAAACCGCATGTTTTCTTCATTTCTTTGCGGCGCAGGCGGCGGGATTCATTCACATTGTGTTTGCTTTGAGAAGCTCAGCTCAAACTGCATGGAACCAATACGTTCCCGAGAAGTTTGGCAATGTGTGGGCATTCACATTTCTATTGACTAATTCTGGTGGACTCAGACAGCTCTTTGTCCCTTTCATTTTATCAGTTCAACAACTTCAGACTGTGAACTCTCACTTCCCCCTCCACCACATGTTTTTTCCATCAACTTATCATTCCTTACATTGATATGTTTTACCCTAAGCATTGCCCACCTCCCCCCAGCCCATACCATCCTACTTCAGCAATCTGATCCCTGTTTGTAATTGTTCTCTGACGCACTGCTTACCTTTGTTCTGCCATTAACACATTCTGACCGCTTGATGCGCCATCAGCACCTTTCATAGCCTTGATTAGCCTCATTTACATTCCCTTTTTCTTTCTGCCCGAGACATTTTCGTCATTTCCCACCTATTGCGAGCCGTCTATCGAGGCCCAATACAGCACTCCACCACCCCCACCCCCCACCCACAATCGTCTGAAACTCCAATTCCAGTTCTCCAGCTTTGACAAAGTGTCCACTTGACTGGAAACGACAGCTGCCATTTCGCTCCCCAGAGGCTGTCAGACCTGCTGAGATTGTCCAGTATTTTCTGTTTTTGTTTCCGTTTGAAGCATCCGCAGTAAGTTGCATTTGTCACACATTTAGGCATTTTTGAGATGGTGATTAAATATGTTCATTTGTAAATCGGTGAAACTCTGTTGTGGATGAACGAGCTGCTAATATCCGAGGTGTGCCAAGATATGAAAATTCTTCACCTCTCGTTGCCTGCCGAAAATTCAGTGCTTGGGCCTTAATTTTCAATTCAGTTTAGTGGCTAATGTGAGACGAAATTTCATAGTCCTGGAACACACGAGATTCCGGCAACATTCAGGAAACAGAATTATTTAGTGCCCAATAATTGTGCAAACTTTTCTCACACGAAATGCTAAATGTTCGACGTTTCTGTCCGGTTTTGAACCGGGGACCTTTCGCGTGTAAGGCGAATGTGATAACCACTACACTACAGAAACCGCTGGCAAGCAAAGGACGTGCGGAATGTACAACCTCACTGTGTTGCTGCAGATTCTGATGGTCTGTTTGAGAGGCCAGGTCCCTTGTTGCAAGCGACAGCTGTTTCTTAAATTAACAGATGTCTCAACATATAAAGCCGTGAGATGTAGAAATTATATCGAAATTAACATAAGTTATATTTTGCTGAATGTCGGTCTCAAATTTGTGCTCTTTGGTCTCGAGGTCTGGTTCTCGTTTAAGGATGTTCAAGCAATGCCTATGGGAGTGGTCGTGGGTTTAAATCCAGGACAGGCTCTTTACTCCAGGTCAGGGATTACGAATTGTTTGCGATGCTGACGGCAGGGTTGATTTACATTGGCCCACTCTGAAAAGGATTTCTCAGGACTCGGAATGTTTACGTCGTTTCTCTCCCCACAGATGATGCTCGAGAGAGAGACAGTGTCTGAGCTGGAGTGCGTTTGGATAAAATTGATGCTCCAGATCTGTGTTAACCACAGGGACGTGACCCATCTAATCCACAGAGCCAAAGTGGAGAATTAAACTGACTGGAGAGCTGGGTCTTAACGCTAACCTCCCGGACCTCGGCGTCGTGAAATGTTCCAAAGAAGCTCAACAGCCACTCGAGGAACAGCAGCGCATCTTTCCACTGGGCTCAATACAGCTTTCACACTCAGTGTGTAGTCAGTAGTTTCACACTGTAAATGCTGCACCCATTTTGTGTGTCGTTCCATCGCAGATTTGGATTTCAATCTTGTTTCCACTTGTTCTTTGTGTCCGGGCGGTAGTTGTTGATCAATCTGCCATCGATAGCTCCTCCAGACATATATTTTGTTTCATTGTTTCTTCCATTGCGCTGACAGAGGGCTGGCAGTGACACGGCGGCCGGAATGGCCTCATACTGTGGTGTCATTATTCTCTGATTTGATGCTAACCTAACTCTGTGGCCAGGGTCCCAAGGCGTCTTCTCATTTAATCTCTCCTGACTTGCCCCCTATTAGATCCCTTTCCTAATGTTCTGTTTCCTCCCTCCGGGAGTTCACTTGGTTAAGACGTACCACATTTCTAACCTGTCCCGGTTTTAATGAAAGGTGATGGTGAAAGACGAACTTTGCTGTCCTGTCGACAAATGCCGCCTGAGTCCCTGAGATGTTGCAGTACTTTTGGCGTTCTCCGCAGATGTTAGATTGATTTTCGATGGCAATGACAGTATGCTTTGACTATTTTTGCGGGGCTCGTTGGTCTAGGGGTATGATTCTCGCTTTGGGTGTGTCGCTGTCGGAATTTGCGAGAGGTCCCGGGTTCAAATCCCGGACGAGCCCTTCGATGAGGTTTTCCGTTGGTCAAACCGCATGTTTTCTTCATTTCTTTGCGGCGCAGGCGGCGGGATTCATTCACATTGTGTTTGCTTTGAGAAGCTGAGCTCAGACTGCATGGAACCAATACGTTCCCGAGAAGTTTGTCAATGTGTGGGCATTCACATTTCTATTGACTAATTCTGGTGGACTCAGACAGCTCTTTGTCCCTTTCATTTTATCAGTTCAACAACTTCAGACTGTGAACTCTCACTTCCCCCTCCACCACATGTTTTTTCCATCAACTTATCAATCCTTCCATTGAGATGTTTTACCCTAAGCATTACCCCCCTCCCCCCAGCCCATACCATCCTACTTCAGCAATCTGATCCCTGTTTGTAATTGTTCTCTGACGCACTGCTTACCTTTGTTCTGCCACTAACACATTCTGACCGCTTGATGCGCCATCAGCACCTTTCATAGCCTTGATTAGCCTCATTTACATTCCCTTTTTCTTTCTGCCCGAGACAGTTTCGTCATTTCCCACCTATTGCTAGCCGTCTATCGAGGCCCAATACAGCACTCCACCACCCCCACCCCCCACCCACAATCGTCTGAATCTCCAGTTCCAGTTCTCCAGCTTTGACATTGAATCCACTTGACTGGAAACGACAGCTGCCATTTCGCTCCCCAGAGGCTGTCAGACCTGCTGAGAGTGTCCAGTATTTTCTGTTTTTGTTTCCGTTTGAAGCATCCGCAGTAAGTTGCATTTGTCACACATTTAGGCATGTTTGAGATGGTGATTAAATATGTTCATTTGTAAATCGGTGAAACTCTGTTGTGGATGAACGAGCTGCTAATATCCGAGGTGTGCCAAGATATGAAAATTCTTCACCTCTCATTGCCTGCCGAAAATTCAGTGCTTGGGCCTTAATGTTCAATTCAGTTTAGTGGCTCATGTGAGACGAAATTTCATAGTCCTGGAACACACGAGATTCCGGCAACATTCAGGAAACAGAATTATTTTGTGCCCAATAATTGTGCAAACTTTTCTCACACGAAATGCTAAATGTTCGATGTTTCTGCCCGGTTTCGAACCGGGGACCTTTCGCGTGTGAGGCGAATGTGATAACCACTACACTACAGAAACCGCTGGCAAGCAAAGGACGTGCGGAATGTACAACCTCACTGTGTTGCTGCAGATTCTGATGGTCTGTTTGAGAGGCCAGGTGCCTTGTTGCAAGCGACAGCTGTTTCTTAAATTAACAGATGTCTCAACATATAAAGCCGTGAGATGTAGAAATTATATCGAAATTAACATAAGTTATATTTTGCTGAATGTCGGTCTTAAATTTGTGCTCTTTGGTCTCGAGGTCTGGTTCTCGTTTCAGGATTTTCAAATAATGCCTATGCGAGTGGTCGTCGGTTTAAATCCAGGACAGGCTCTTTACTCCAGGTCAGAGATTATGAATTGTTTGCGATGCTGACGGCAGGGTTGATTTACATTGGCCCACTCTGAAAAATATTTCTCAGGACTCGGAATGTTTACGTCGTTTCTCTCCCCACAGATGATACTCGAGAGAGAGAGACAGTGTCTGAGCTGGAGTGCGTTTGGATAAAATTGATGCTCCAGATCTGTGTTAACCACAGTGACGTGACCCATCTAATCCACAGAGCCAAAGTGGAGAATTGAACTGACTGGGGAGCTGGATCTTAACGCTGACCTCCTGGACCTCGGAGTCGTGAAATGTTCCAAAGAGGCTCAACAGCCACTCGAGGAACAGCAGCGCATCTTTCCACTGGGCTCAATACAGCTTTCACACTCAGTGTGTGTTCAGTAGTTTCACACTGTAAATGCTGCACCCATTTTGTGTGTCCTTCCATCGCAGATTTGGGTTTCAATCTTGTTTCCGCTTGTTCTTTGTGTGTCCGGGCGTTAGTTGTTGCTCAATATGCCATCGATAGCTCCTCCAGACATATCTTTTGTTTCTTTGTTTCTTCCATTGCGCTAACAGAGAGCTGGCACAGACACGGCGGCCGGAATGGCCTCATGCTGTGGTGTCATTATTCTCTGATTTGATGCTAACCTAACTCTGTGGCCAGGGTCCCAAGGCCTCTTCTCATTTAATCTCTCCTGACTTGCCCCCCATTAGAGCCCTTTCCTGTTGTTCTGTTTCCTCCCTCCGGTAATTCACTTGGTTAAGACGTCCCACATTTCTAACCTGTCCCGGTTTTAATGAAAGGTGATGGTGAAAGACGAAATGTGTCGGCCTGTCGACAAATGCCGCCTGACTCCCGGAGATGTTGCAGTAGTTTTGGCGTTCTCCGCAGATGTTAGATTGATTTTCGATGGCAATGACAGTATGCTTTGGCTCTTTTCGCGGGGGGCGTTGGTCTAGTGGTATGATTCTCGCTTAGGGTGTGTCGCTGTCGGAATTTGCGAGAGGTTCCGGGTTCAAATCCCGGACGACTCCTTCGATGAGGTTTTCCGTTGCTCAAACCGCATGTTTTCTTCATTTCTTTGCGGCTCAGACGGCGGGATTCATTCACATTGGGTTTGCTTTGAGAACTGAGCTCAAGCTGCATGGAACCAATACGTTCCCGAGAAAATTGAAACATTTTCGAAAAGCTTGTCTATGAGTGGACATTCACTTATCTCTATTGACTAATTCTGGTGGATTCAGGCAGCTCTCTGTCAGTTCCATTTCATTCATTCGGGGATGTGAACACCCCTGGCTGCTCCAGCATTTATTGGCCACAGCTATTTGCTATTGGGACGGTGATGGTGAATTGCCTTCTTGAATCGCTAGTCTATTTTTACCCAATATTTATTTTGACAGTGAAACATTCCCAATTCCCCATTTACATTCACGTATTTATTTATTATGTATGTCTTCATTTCGACCCTGGCCTCCTGCAATGTTCCACAGAAACCCAGCAGAAACTGGGGAAATAGCTCCTCATCCTCTGATTAGGCATGTTCCAGCCTTCCCGACTTAACATTCAGTTCAACAACCTCAGACTGTGAACTCTCTCTACCCCCTTAACCACCTGTTTATTTCCATCAACTTATTTTCATTAATTCCAACGATATGTTTTGCCCTCACCATTGCCCCCTCCATCCAGCCCATCCGATTCCACTTGAGCAATCTGATCTCTATTGCAGGGGCTGGATTAGCACAGTGCGAAATCGCTGGCTTTGAAAGCGGACCACGATAGGTTTAATTCCAGTACCAGCCTCCCCCAACAGGCGCCGGAATGTGGCGACAGTAACTTCATTTGAAGCCCACTAGTGACAATAAGCGATTTTAATCTAATTTTCCACTGCCTCGCTGCTTACTTTTGTTCTGCCATTAACACATTCTGACCTCTTACTGCGCCATCAGCACCTTTCTTAGCCTTGATTAGCCTCTAATTCCCTTTTCCTTTCTGTCCAACACATTTTCCTCATTTGCCACCAGTCGCTGACACTCTACCGAGGACCAATGCGTCACGTCAGCCCCGCCCCAGCCACAAGAATCTGAATCTGACCCTATTGCCCGTTCTCCAGCTTTGACAAAGAGTAAGCCAGACTCGAAACGACATTTGCCATCTCTCTCCACAGAGGCTGTCAGACCTGCTGAGACTGTCCTGTGTTTTCTGTTTTTGTTTCCATAAGACCATAAGACCATAAGACATAGGAGTGGAAGTAAGGCCATTCGGCCCATCGAGTCCACTCCGCCATTCAATCATGGCTGATGGGCATTTCAACTCCACCTACCAGCATTCTCCCCGTAGCCCTTAATTCCTTGCGACATCAAGAATTTATCTATCCCTGCCTTGAAGCCATTTAGCGTCCCGGCCTCCACTGCACTCCGCGGCAATGAATTCCACAGGCCCACCACTCTCTGGCTGAAGAAATGTCTCCGCATTTCTGTTCTGAATTTACCCCCTCTAATTCTAAGGATGTGCCCACGGGTCCTCGTCTCCTCGCCTAACGGAAACAGTTTCTTTGCGTCCACCCTTTCTAAGCCATGTATTATCTTGTAAGTTTCTATTAGATCTCCCCTTAACCTTCTAAACTCCAATGAATACAATCCCAGGATCCTCAGCCGTTCATCATATGTTAGACCCGCCATTCCAGGGATCATCCGTGTGAATCTCCGCTGGAAACGCTCCAGTGCCAGTATGTCCTTCCTGAGATGTGGGGCCCAAAACTGGACACAGTACTCCAAATGGGGCCTAACCAGAGCCTTATAAAGGCTCAGTAGCACATCGCTGCTTTGATATTCCAACCCTCTTGAGATAAATGACAACATTGCATTCGCTTTCTTAATCACAGATTCAACCTGCATGTTTACCTTTAGGGAATCCTCGACTAGCACTCCCAGATCCCTTTGTACTTTGGCATTATGAATTTTCTCACCGTTTAGAATGTAGTCTATGCTTGGATTCTTTTTTCCAAAGTGCAAGGCCTCACATTTTCTCACGTTGAATTGCATCAGCCATTTCCTGCACCACTCTCCCAAACTGTCTAGATCCTTCTGCAGCCTCCCCACTTCCTCAGCACTACCTGCCTGACCACCTAACTTCGTATCATCGGCAAAGTTCGCTAGAATGCCCCCAGTCCCTTCATCCAGATCATTAATATATATGGTGAACAGCTGCGGCCCCAACACTGAACACTGCGGCACACCGCTGGTCACCGGCTGCCATTCCGAAAAAGAACCTTTTATCCCAACTCTCTGCCTTCTGTCAGACAGCTAATCCTCAACCCATGCCAGTAGCTCACCTCGAACACCATGGGCCCTCACCTTACTCAGAAGCCTCCTGTGTGGCACCTTATCAAAGGCCTTTTGGAAATCCAGATAGACCACATCCACTGGGTTTCCCTGGTCTAACCTACTTGTCACCTCTTCAAAGAATTCTAACAGGTTCGTCAGGCACGACCTCCCCTTACTAAATCCATGTTGACTTGTTCTAATCCGACCCTGCTCTTCCAAGAATTTAGAAATCTCATCCTTAACGATCGATTCTAGAATTTTACCAACAACCGAGGTTAGGCTAATTGGCCTATAATTTTCCATCTTTTGTCTTGATCCTTTCTTGAACAAGGGGGTTACAACAGCGATCTTCCAATCGTCCGGGACTTTCCCTGACTCCAGTGATTTTTGAAAGATCTCAACCAACGCTTCCGCTATTTCTTCAGCCACCTCCCTCAGAACTCTAGGATGTAGCCCATCGGGGCCAGGAGATTTGTCAATTTTAAGACCTTTCAGCTTTTTTAGCACCATCTCTTTTGTAATGGCAACCATATTCAACTCAGCCCCCTGACCCTCTATAATTTTTGGGATATTACTCATGTCTTCCACTGTGAAGACAGACGCAAAGTACTTATTAAGTTCTCCAGCCATTTCCTCGTCTCCCATCACTAGCCTTCCAGAATCAGTTTGAATTGGCCCAATGTCTACTTTGGCCTGTCGTTTGTTTCTTATGTATCAAAATCAACTTTTACTATCATTTCTTATATTACTGGCTAGCCTGCCTTCATATTTGATCCTCTCCTTCCTTATTTGTCTCTTTGTTAACCTCTGTTTGTTTTTGTAGCCTTCCCAATCTTCTGATTTCCCAGTGCTTTTGGCCACTTTATAGGATCTCTCTTTTTCTTTGATACATTTCCTGACCTCCTTTGTCAGCCATGGCTGTCTAATCCCTCCCAGGATAATATTTCATTTCTTGGGGATGAACCTCTGTACAGTGTCCTCAATTATGCATACAAACTCCTGTCATTTTTGCTCTGCTGTCTTCCCCACTAGGGTCTGCTTCCAGTCGATTTTCGCCAGTTCCTCTCTCATGCCCTCGTAATTACCTTTATTTAACTGTAACACCATTACATCCGATTTTGCCTTCTCTCTTTCAAACTGCAGACTGAACTCAACCATATTATGATCGCTGCTTCCTAAATGTTCCCTTACTTTAAGATCTTTTATAAAGTCTGGTTCATTACATAGCACTAGTTCCAGAATAGCCTGCTCCCTTGTGGGCTCCATGACAAGCTGTTCCAAAAAGCCATCTTGTAAGCATTTCATGAATTCCTTTTCTTTGGATCCACTGGCTATGTTATTTACCCAATCCACCTGCATATTGAAGTCTCCCATGATCACTGTGACCTTGCCTTTCTGACATGCCTTTTCTATTTCCCGGTACATGTTGCGCCCCTGGTCCTGGCCACTGTTAGGAGGTCTGTACATAACTCCCATTATGGTTTTTTTAGGTTGTATATCCTTGGAAGTTTAACTGCCAGTCCTGAACACCCTGCAGCCATGTCTCTGTGATGCCTACCACATCATAATCATTCACGATGATCTGTGCCATTAGTTCGTCTACTTTGTTACAAATGCTACGAGCATTCAGGTAAAGTGCCTTAATGCTAACTTTCTTATCATTACAGATATTGGAAGTCCTAAGATGTCCAAAGTTATCCTTCCTTTTTGTTGAATTCCTAGTCTGCCTTAAGCTTAAATCCACCTGCCTACATGTTATCCTCCTGCGTATCTTGCCATTTAACTCCATGCTCCTTGTCGCTTTCACTTTCCCTTCCCCCCAACTCAGAAGTTTAAAGTCCTACTGACCACCCTATTTATCCTCTTCGCTAGAACACTGGTTCCAGATCGGTTCAGGTGGAGACCGTCCCAACGGTACAGATCCCCCCGGTTCCAAAACTGATGCCAATGACCCATGAAGTGGAATCCCTCTTTCCCACACCAATCCCTTAGCCACGTGTTTACTTCCCTAATTTTCTTGTCCCTATGCCAATTGGCACGTGGCTCCGGCAGTAATCCGGAGATTATGACCCTTGAGGACCTGTATTTCAATTTTCTTCCTAGTGCTTGATAGTCCCCGAACAGGTCCTCCACCCTAGCTTTACCTATGTTGTTAGTCCCAACGTGGACCACAACAACTGGATCCTCCCCCTCTCGCTCCAATATCCTTTCAAGCCGGTCAGAGATGTCCCGCACCCTGGCACCGGGCAGGCAACACACCATGCGAGACTCCCGATCCGGCTTGCATAGGATACTATCTGTCCCCCTAATTATAGAATCCCCTATAACAACTACTTGTCTTTTTACTTCCCCCCTCTTGAATGGCCTTCTGCACCATGGTACCGTGGTCAGCTGGCTCATCCTGTCCAGAGCCCTTTTCCTCATCCATACAGGGAGCAAGAGTCTCATACCTGTTGGACAAGGTCAAGGGCTGAGGCTCCTGCACTCCTGAACTCAGGTTCCCCCTGCCTGCCTCACTTACAGTCACACTCTGAAGTCCCTGATCACTTACTGAATGTGAATTACTTAATCTCCCAGGTGTGACTGCCTCCTGAAACAAAGTGTCCAGATAACTCTACCCCTCCCGGATGTGCCGCAGTGTTTGAAGCTCAGATTCCAGATCATCAACTCTGAGCCGGAGTTCTTCCAGCAACCAACACTTGCTGCAGATGTGGTCACTGCCATTCACAAGGGGAACTGCCAGCTCCCACATCATACAGCTACATTGACGCATCCGCAGTAAGTTGCTTTTATCGTACATTTAGACATCTTTGAAATGGTGATTAAATTTGTTCATCTGCATCTGTCAACACAATAGATTCTGTGGTGGATGAACAAACTGCTGATATCCGAATTGTGGCACAAGAGGAAAGGCTTTTCTTCCCCTGGCGTCTTGAAAATTCAGTATTTCTGACTTTGTTGCAGGAATTTTAATATCTCATGCGAGACCAAATCTCATGTTCGTCGAACGTGCGAGATTGAGGAACAAACGTATTTTGTGCAAACATTCATCACACAAAATGAAAAGCACGCGATGTTTCTGCCCGGGGACCTTTCGCGTGTTAGGCGAATGTGATAACCACTACACTACAGAAACTGCTGGGAGCATCGCAATCAGTGGCCGTGTGCAATGTTCAACCTCAATGTGTTGCTGCAGCTTCTAATGGTTCCGCTGAGAGGCCATGTAACTTCTTGGAAGAAGCCGTTTCTTTAAAACTGATGTCTCGACTTATCAAAGGATCAGATATTGAACTTTGCTGAACGGGAGATAAGTTATGTTTTGCTTGAAGTTAAATTGAGAGGGCAGGGCTTTCATAAGTAATCACAGCTGAAACGAGAATTGATGATGCCCTGCTCACTTTGCACTGCATCGGGAACCAGTTGTCCAACCCACTGAACTAAAGGGAACGCCAAAACTGGAACTGCGAGCCAGCCAGGAGTCGAACCTGGAATCGCCTGATTCGTAGTCAGACGCGATATCCATTGCCCCACTGGCCCACAGCAGTTACAGGCTTTTGCTATTCCTCGATGATGAAGATCAGTTACGAGATCGAGTTAATATTTAGAAAGAGACTAGACTGGAATCTCTCTGGAATGTTTCTGCCCGGGGACCATTCGCGTGTAAAGGGAATGTGATAACCACCACACTACAGAAACAGCTGGCAACGCAGACGCCAACCGACCTGTGTCACCTTCAACTCAACTGCCTTGTTGCAGCTTCGCATGGTTCGGCTGAGAGGCCATGTCACTTCTTACAAGAACACGTCTGTTTCTTTAATATAATGTCTAAACTTACAAGCCAGAAGAAGAACCTATATTGAACTGAAGCATTTGTTCAGCAAATCTCTAACGGCGGAATGCTCTCTTCTATTATTAATGCAGCATTCTTAAATCCTACAGAAAAAAGCAACCGACTTTACTCAATATTTGTTTCGTTATTCAAGGTTTGAGTTGAGTTGAAAAATTGACAATTATGTTTCTAACAAATATTTGATCTCTTTGTGTTTTGGTGTGTAACATGCTGCAGCCTAAATACCCTTCATGTAGAAGGAAAGAGGGGTAATTGCAAATCAACTTTGAGCCTGGATTCCCACATTGGCTTTTCCTGTTTCTCCATCAGGAAGATCGTTTTTTCTTTCTCAAAGCTGGTTCAGTTAAGTCTCTGGCATTCCCTCTAAGTCAGTTAGAGTATCGTTTGTGTCTGTCCTTTTGAGTACACATTACTATAAGACATCCTTCAATCTGGCCTGTTGCATTTGCTGATCCCAATGCCATCTACTCTGCATTGGAGAGACTAAATGCCGGCTGGATGACCGCTTTGCAAAACACCTTCGCTCCATCGACAAGCTGGTGGCAGACTCTCCTGTCGCTTCCTATTTAAAATCACTGTCCTGCTCTCATGTCCACATGTCCGTTCTTGGCCTGCTGCAATGTTCCCATGTAGCTCAGCACAACGCGGAGGAACAGCACCAAATCCTCCGAATAGGCACGGTATAGCCTTGCGGATTTTACAGTACGCTCAACAACTTTGCACCGTGAAATCACTCATCCCACTTCACCACATGTTTATTTCCATCAACTTATTTTCATTGCTTCCATTGATATGTCTTCCTCTCCCATTGTCTCCCCCTCCCCATTCCCCTAGCCAATCGCATCCCTCTTGGGAAATCCGCCCCTTGCTCCTCATTGTCATCTGCCATTAACACATTCTAATCTTCTAATCGGCTCTGTCAGCACCGTTCTTAACACTGATTAGAAACATTCCCTTTTTCTTTCGACCCAACACATTTTTGTTATTCTCCACCCATCGCTGGCCGTCTGTCGAGGCCCAGTGCTTCAGCTCCCGCCCCCCACCCCCACTTCCCCCCACACACCGCCAGTCTACACCTGACCAAAGATCCAGTTGTCCAGCTTCGACAAAGAGTCACCCAGACTCGAAACGACACTTGCCATCTCTCTCCACAGATGCTGTCAGGCCTGATGAGACTGCCTGTGTTTTCTGTTTTTCTTTCCCAATGACGCATACGCAGTAAGTTGCTTTTATCGTACATTTAGACATGTTTGAAATGGTGATTAAATATGTTCACCTGCATCTGTCAGCCCAAAAGATTCTGTGGTGGATGAACAAACTGCTAATATCCGAATCGTGGCAAAATAGGGAAGGCTTTTCTTCCCCTGGCGTCTTGAATATTCCGTATTTATGACATTGTTGCAGGAATTTTAATATCTCATGAGAGACCAAATCTCATGTTCCTCGAACGTGCGAGATTGAGGAAGAAAGGTATTTTGTGCAAACATTCGTCACACAAAATGGGAAGCACGCGATGTTTCTGCCCGGTTTCGGACCGGGGACCTTTCGCGTGTTAGGCGAATGTGATAACCACTACACTACAGAAACTGCTGGAAGCATCACAATCAGTGGCCCTGATATTGAACTTTGCTGAACGCCTCAGCACAACGCCGAGGAACAGCACCCCATCCTCCGAATAGGCACGGTAGCCTTGTGGATTTTACCAAAACTAGGAACTGCGAGTCAGCAGTCGGACCTGGAATCTCCTGATTCGTAGTCAGACGCGTTATCGATTGCGCCATTAACATATTGACGATGAAGAAAGAGGAGATGTCAGGACGATATCTGGCGGCTGCCAACATGTCTAAAAAGAATGGTTACCTCAATATAAACGCGCTCAGTGTTGAGGATGGAGCGGTCTATTACTGTGCAATGAGCACAGTGTCACAAAGCAGCTACGACCACGGACGAAAGCCTCAGAGAGTATTTTCAATTCCAGTAAATTTGCGTTCCTGCCCTTGTACCGGACGATGGTTTGATCTGGATTCAGAAAAATACTCAGGTCTATTTCTCCACAATTGCATTGCCGCCTCTGTCCTTGTATAGGTCAATAGAGGAGCCGTTTCGGATTCGTGAGATTAATCAGCATGTCGCGATGCACAGTAAATTTAAGCTTGGAATATCCACTTCCGAGCAGCAGTAATGAAAGTTCTCAGATCTGGGGGATAACAAAATCTTCCAGGACCATTAACTTAGGTCGACCTTATGCCAATGAGTCTGAGCTCCCCAGTAATCTTCAGCGGAACATCGACTTTCTGATCGAAAATACATCAAATCTATGTTTACACTTCCTGCTTTCTGTTATGGAGGTTCCCAGATAAGGGACGTGTTTCAAAGAAAGTGTGGTGCTGTCCAAGTGAGTTCAATAAAATCCACGGGCCTGTGATGATTCCACGTCTCACAAATGTCCATGCCCGCGGGACCATGTGTCCGCTCCTTCCAGATATTTTCCGCACTGCCTCAGGGGACCAATATTACCAGCATTCTCATTCGGTCCCTGGCAATCAGAGGATTGCCCGTCACTGTTGAAATACACAGAGTTATGGCCCTGTTGTCGTC
Source organism: Scyliorhinus canicula (assembly GCF_902713615.1). NCBI lineage: Eukaryota > Metazoa > Chordata > Chondrichthyes > Carcharhiniformes > Scyliorhinidae > Scyliorhinus > Scyliorhinus canicula. The sequence continues at coordinate 67,333 of NW_024055485.1, forward strand.
TCCGTGGCGCAATCGGTTAGCGCGTTTGGCTATTAACCGAGAGGTTGGTGGTTCGACCCAGAGACGAATTGTTGTTCCACTCCTGGATGATATGTTTTTAGGGGCTGTTTAGGACAGGGCTGAATCGCTGGCTTTGAAAGCAGACCAAGCAGGTCAGAGAGGCTGATCATTAAGCGCATCACCTCCATACTCCCGGAACGCCGTGACCCACTTCAATTCGCATACCGTCGCAACTGGTCCACATCAGACGCCATTTCCCTGGCCCGACACTCATCCCGAGAGCATCTCGAAAACAAGGACTCCTACATCAGACTCCGTTTATTGACTGCAGCTCCGCCTTCAACACCATAATCCCAGCCAAGCTCATATCAAAGCTCCAAAACCTAGGACTTGGCACCCCCACTCTGCAACTGGATCCTTAACTTTCTGACCAACAGACCACAATTAGTAAGAATGAACACCAACACCTCCTCCACAATAGTCCTCAATACTGGTGCCCCACAAGGCTGGGTACTTAGCCCCCTACTCTGCTCCCTGTACACACACGACTGCGTGACAAACCTTGGTTCCAACTCCATCTACAAGTTGGCTGACGATACGACCAGAGTGGGCCGGATCTTGAATAACGACGAGTCCGAATACAGGAGGGAGATAGAGAACCTAGTGGAGTGGTGTAACGACAACATTCTCTCCCTCAATGCCAGCAAAACTAAAGAGCTGGTCATCGACTTCAGGAAGCAAAGTACTGTAGACACCCCTGTCAGCGTCAACGTGGACGAAGTGGAGATGGTTAGCAGTTTCCCCACTGTCACCAGACTCCGAAATGACTCTCTTATTGACTGACCTCATTAACACTACACCCTGTGTGCTTCAACCAATGCCAATGCATATGTAGTTACATTGTATATCTTGTGTTGCCCTATTATGTAGTCCCATGTATTTTCTTGTATTTTCTTGAAATTTGTTTAATTCCCTTTTCTTCCATGTACTGAATGATCTGTTGAGCTGCTTGCAGAAAAATACTTTTCACTGTATCTCGGTAATAAACAAATCCAATCCAATAACCCGTCTTGCTCCATTTTCACATAATAATAAATGGCGATGGTCTTTCTGACCGCCCTCTCGCATCCACCTTGAGAGATGAATATCACCGCCGCCCCCCCCCCCCCCCCCCACACACACACACACATACCCCTACCCCTCTCGGTGTCGGTTTGTTTCTGGGACCCACTGCCTTTCTGCTATAATGTGATTGACGGCACAGACACATATAGGGAACTCTATATTTGTGTGCTGGTATTTCTCTATATATGTGTCATATTGCGATCACTTCTACATTTGCTGCTACGCAGATTCTGTCCAATCAGACGGAATATGAAACGTGCAGGCTGCCCGATGCTGACTGTGTATCAGGATCGTCAGTATCGATTGTACTGCTGTGTGGCGTCAGTATCCTCTTCAACTTCACTGTGTTGCTGCAGATTCTGATGGTCTGCTTGAGAGGCCAGGTCCCTTGTTGCAAGCGACAGCTGTTTCTTAAATTAACAGATGTCTCAACATATAAAGCCGTGAGATGTAGAAATTATATCGAAATTAACATAAGTTATATTTTGCTGAATGTCGGTCTTAAAGAGACCTCTTTGGTCTCGAGGTCTGGTTCTCGTTTAGGGATTTTCAATCAATGCCTATGGGAGTGGTCGTGGGTTTAAATCCAGGACAGGCTCTTTACTCCAGGTCAGAGATTACGAATTGTTTGCGATGCTGACGGCGGGGTTGATTTACATTGGCCCACTCTGAAAAAGATTTCTCAGGACTCGGAATGTTTACGTCGTTTCTCTCCCCACAGATGATGCTCGAGAGAGAGACAGTGTCTGAGCTGGAGTGCGTTTGGATACAATTGATGCTCCAGATCTGTGTTAACCACAGGGATGTGACCCATCTAATCCACAGCGCCAAAGTGGAGAATTTAACTGACTGGGGAGCTGGATCTTAACGCTGACCTCCCGGACCTCGGCGTCGTGAAATGTTCCAAAGAAGCTCAACTGCCACTCGAGGAACAGCAGCGTATCATTCCACTGGGCTCAATACAGCTTTCACACTCAGTGTGTGTTCAGCAGTTTCACACTGTAAATGCGGCACCCATTTTGTGTGTCCTTCCATCGCAGATTTGGGTTTCAATCTTGTTTCCACTTGTTCTTTGCGTCCGGGCGGTCGTTGTTGATCAATATGCCATCGATACCTCCTCCAGACATATCTTTTGTTTCTTTGTTTCTTCCATTGCGCTAACAGAGAGCTGGCACAGACACGGCGGCCGGAATGGCCTCATACTGTGGTGTCATTATTCTCTGATTTGATTCTAACCTAACTCTGTGGCCAGGGTCCCAAGGCCTCTTCTCATTTAATCTCTCCTGACTTGCCCCCTATTAGAGCCCTTTCCTGTTGTTCTGTTTCCTGCCCCGGTAATTCACTTGGTTAAGACGAACTACATTTCTAACCTGTCCCGGTTTTAATGAAAGGTGATGGTGAAAGACGAGCTTTATTGTCCTGTCGACAAATGCCGCCTGACTCCCTGAGTTCTTCCAGTACTTTTGGCGTTCTCCGCAGATGTTAGATTGATTTTCGATGGCAATGACAGTATGCTTTGACTCTTTTCGTGGGGCTCGTTGGTCTAGGGGTATGATTCTCGCTTAGGGTGTGTCGCTGTTGGAATTTGCGAAAAGTCCCGGGTTCAAATACCGGACGAGCCCTTCGATGAGGTTTTCCGTTGGTCAAACCGCATGTTTTCTTCATTTCTTTGCGGCGTAGATGGCGGTATTCATTTTTTTAGCGGCTGTTTAGGACAGGGCTAAATCGCTGGCTTTGAAAGCAGACCAAGCAGGCCAGCAGCGCGGTTCGATTCCCGTAACAGCCTCCCCAAACAGGCGCCGGAATGTGACGACTAGGGGATTTTCACAGTAACTTCATTTGAAGCCGACTCGTGACAATAAGCGATTTTCCTGTTCTGATGACACGTACTGTGCACCGGCTGCGGCATGGAGTTGCCTCTATCGCTGTAATATCCTTCATGGCGCCGAGCTGGGGAAATGCGCAATGATGCTGTGTCTCCCTCGATAACTCAGGAGATTGTGACGCCTCCTCACGGACCTGCTAACAGACGAATGTTGAGCAGGAGTTGGTTATGTATCCCCTTGAGCCTTCTTCAACATTCAATAATGTTGCCCAATGCTGCCCAAATATATCAAATCACTCACATTCCCAGAGTGCAATTCGGCTCCTTCCACTCACTGCAAACTGCAAGTTACTTTTTTTTAAAGTAACTAATCTTACCGCTCCCTTTCAGCTCCTCCCAAGCACTGAAACTGCAAGTCTTTGAATATTTTTAAGGCAGAAATGAATAGATTCTTGATAAGCAAGAGGGTGAAAGATTATCGGGGCCAGCAGGAATGTGGAGTTGAGGTTAAAATTTTTGATTGATGGAGCCGGCTCGAGGGGCCGACTCCTAGTTTGTGTGTAAGGAGCAGGCTCGAGGGGCCGACTCCTAGTTTGTATGTAAGGAGCAGGCTCGAGGGACCGACTCATAGTCTGTATGTAAGGAGCAGGCTCGAGGGTCCGACTCCTACTTTGTGTGTAAGGAGCAGGTTCGAGGGGCCGACTCCTAGTTTGTCTTGCTGCAATTATACAAGGCCTTGGGTGAGGCCACAGCTGAATATTGTGTGCCGTATTAGTCTCATTATCCGAGGAACGATGATCCAGCGAAAGAGGAAGTGAAGCAAAGGGATGGTGGGACTGATTCCTGCTTGGGTCACTGTCTGTGCAGAGTCTGCCCGTTCTCCCGTGTCTGCGTGGGTTTCCTCCCACAAGTCCTGAAATATGTGCTGTTAGGTGAATTGGACATTCTGAATTATCGCTCTGTGTACCCAAAAAGGCGCCGGAGTGTGGTGACTAGGGGATTTTCACAGTAACATAATTGCTGTGTCAATGTTTTGAGTCCAATGACTCTTTGACGTTGCCCTAGAGAACATGCAGCCCTGCCTACAGATGCTGCCAGACCTGCTGAGATTTTCTAGCATTTTCTCTTTCGTTTCAGATTCCAGCACCCGCAGTAATTTGCTTTGATTCAGATTTATTCTGTTGGGGGTGGAGAGGAGGTTGGGGGGGGGGGGGGGGGCGGAGGTGCCTGGATAGTGGAACATTGGGGCTGGATAGAGGGCCAATAAAGATTGACAAAGATGTCTTAGATGGAAAGACAAAGGGAATGTAAGTGACGATGATCAAGGCTAAAAAAGGCTGCTAATAGTGGCGCATTCAGATATTACAATGTGTTAATGGCAGAACAAAGGTAAGCAGCATGTCAAAGGACAGTAGGAACAGGGTGCAGATTGCTCAGGAGCTGTGGAGCAGAGGGGGGTAATGTTAAAGGGAAAACAGATCAGTGGAAAATGATGAAGTGGAGATGCCGGCGTTGGACTGGGGTGAGCACAGTAAGAAGTCTTACAACACCAGGTTAAAGTCCAACAGGTTTGATTCAAACACGAGCTTTCGGAGCGCAGTTCCTTCCTCAGGTGAATGGCGAGGTACGTTCCAGAAACATTTATATAGACAAAGTCAGAGATGCTGGACAATGCTTGGAATGCGAGCATTTGCAGGTAATCAAATCATTGCAGATCCAGGGAGAGGGATAATCACAGGTTAAAGAGGTGTAAATGATGAAGGAGGAGGAGAGATTTCACAGTCTGAAGTTGTTGAACTGAAGGTTAAGTCCGCAAGGCTGTAATTGGTTCCTTGACTTTGCGCTGAGCTACATGGGAACATTGCCGCAGGCCAAGATCGGACATGTGGATATGAGAGCAGGACAGTGAGTTGAAATAGCAAACGACAGGAGAGTCTGCCGCCAGCTTGTCGATGGAGCGAAGGTGTTTTGCAAAGCGGTCACCCAGTCGGCATTTAGTCTCTCCAATGCAGAGTAGATGGCATTGGGATCAGCAAATGCAACAGGCCAGATTGAAGGCTGTCTTATAGTTATGTGTACTCAAAAGGACAGACAAAAACGATACTGTAACTGACTTAGTGGAAATTCCAAAGACTTAACTGAACCAGCTTTTTGAAAGATTCAGCCTTAATGATAGAGAAACAGGAAAAGCCACTCAGGGAGATGTGGGAATCCAGGCTCAGTGCGGATTTGCTGCGCCCTTCCTTTTTTATACATGAACGGGATTTAGGCTGCAGAAGGTATCATACCCGGAACAAAGAGGGTCAAATATAATGAAGATATCATTCTTAAATCTCTGACCTGTGTAACAGTTACACTATTCACCCACCAGCCACTCCCCCAGTGAATCCACTGTCCAATATTACCTGGTCCAGAGCCAGTTACACTATTCACCCGCCAGCCACTCCCCCAGTGAATCCACTGTCCAATATTACCTAGTCCAGAGCCAGTTACACTATTCACCCACCAGCCACTCCCCCAGTGAATCCACTGTCCAATATTACCTGGTCCAGAGCCAGTTACACTATTCACTCACCAGCCACTCCCCCAGTGAATCCACTGTCCAATATTACCTTGTCCAGAGCCAGTTACACTATTCACCCACCAGCCACTCCCCCAGCGAATCCACTGTCCAATATTACCTGCTCCAGAGCCAGTTACACTATTCACCCACCAGCCACTCCCCCAGTGAATCCACTTTCCAATATTACCTGGTCCAGAGCCAGTTACACTATTCACCCACCAGCCACTCCCCCAGTGAATCCACTGTCCAATATTACCTGGTCCAGAGCCAGTTACACTATTCCCCCCCAGCCACTCCCCCAGTGAATCCACTATCCAATATTACCTGGTCCAGAGCCAGTTACACTATTCACCCACCAGCCACTCCCCCAGTGAATCCACTGTCCAATATTACCTGGTCCAGAGCCAGTTACACTATTCACCCACCAGCCACTACCCCAGTGAATCCACTGTCCAATATTACCTGGTCCAGAGCCCGTTACACTATTCACCCACCAGCTACTCCCCCAGCGAACCCACTATCCAATATTACCTGGTCCAGAGCCAGTTACACTATTCACCCACCAGCCACACCCCCAGTGAATCCACTGTCCAATATTACCTGGTCCGGAGCCAGTTACACTATTCACCCACCAGCCACTCCCCCAGTGAATCCACTGTCCAATATTACCTGGTCCAGAGCCAGTTACACTATTCACCCACCAGCCACTCCCCCAGTGAATCCACTGTCCAATATTACCTGGTCCAGAGCCAGTTACACTATTCCCCCACCAGCCACTCCCCCAGTGAATCCACTGTCCAATATTACCTGGTCCAGAGCCAGTTACACTATTCACCCACCAGCCACTCCCCCAGTGAATCCACTGTCCAATATTACCTGGTCCAGAGCCAGTTACACTATTCACCCACCAGCCACTCCCCCAGTGAATCCACTGTCCAATATTACCTGGTCCAGAGCCAGTTACACTATTCACACACCAGCCACTCCCCCAGTGAATCCACTATCCAATATTACCTGGTCCAGAGCCAGTTACACTATTCACCCACCAGCCGCTCCCGCAGTGAATCCACTATCCAATATTACCTGGTCCAGAGCCAGTTACACTATTCACCCACCAGCCACTCCCCCAGTGAATCCACTGTCCAATATTACCTGGTCCAGAGCCAGTTACACTATTCACCCACCAGCCACACCCCCAGTGAATCCACTGTCCAATATTACCTGGTCCAGAGCCAGTTACACTATTCACCCACCAGCCCCTCCCCCAGTGAATCCACTATCCAATATTACCTGGTCCAGAGCCAGTTACACTATTCACCCACCAGCCACTCCCCCAGCGAACCCACTATCCAATATTACCTGGTCCAGAGCCAGTTACACTATTCACCCACCAGCCACACCCCCAGTGAATCCACTGTCCAATATTACCTGGTCCGGAGCCAGTTACACTATTCACCCACCAGCCACTCCCCCAGTGAATCCACTGTCCAATATTACCTGGTCCAGAGCCAGTTACACTATTCACCCACCAGCCACTCCCCCAGTGAATCCACTGTCCAATATTACCTGGTCCAGAGCCAGTTACACTATTCACCCACCAGCCACTCCCCCAGTGAATCCACTATCCAATATTACCTGGTCCAGAGCCAGTTACACTATTCACCCACCAGCCGCTCCCGCAGTGAATCCACTATCCAATATTACCTGGTCCAGAGCCAGTTACACTATTCACCCACCAGCCACTCCCCCAGTGAATCCACTGTCCAATATTACCTGGTCCAGAGCCAGTTACACTATTCACCCACCAGCCACACCCCCAGTGAATCCACTGTCCAATATTACCTGGTCCAGAGCCAGTTACACTATTCACCCACCAGCCCCTCCCCCAGTGAATCTACTATCCAATATTACCTGGTCCAGAGCCAGTTACACTATTCACCCACCAGCCACACCCCCAGTGAATCCACTGTCCAATATTACCTGAATATAATATCTTACAAGCATGTGTCATTCGCTCTGACGTGTACCTCAAAATGCATTCAGGAGAAGCAGAAGTGCTGAAAATTGCCGGCACACTGAGCAGGAACACAGATGCTCCTATTTTGACTCAGCACAAATATTAACAGTTTGTTCAATGTCGACAAATGCAAGTCAGATGCTGGGAATCCTGCAGCGAGTAACTCACCTCCTAACCCCACAAACCCTGTCCACCATCTACAAGGCACAAGTGAGGAGTGTGAGGGAATACTCTCCACTTGCCTGGATGGGTGCAGGAACTCACCAAAAGCATCTCAGACAGCACCTTTCAAACCCAAGACCCTAACACCCTGAAAGTTTCCTTCCCACCACTCCCCATCCTGACCATTTTCACAGTAACTTCATTGCATTGTTAATGTAAGATTACTTGTGACAATAATTAAGATTATTATTATTTGGAAATATATGGGCTGTTCCTTCACTGTCACTGTGACACAATCCTGGAACTCCCTCCCGAACAGCACTGTAGGCGTACCTACACCAATGGACTGCAGCGGTTCAGGAAGCAGCTCACCATCACCTTCTCAAGGGCAAAGAGTTCTGGGCAATAAATCCTGGCCTCGCCAGTGATATTCACATCCCCGAATGAATCAAATGAAACAGACACACAGCTGCCTGAATCCACCATCATGGGGTCACCTGGATTAGTGAATAGAGATAAGTGAATGTCCACTCACAGACAAGCTTTTTGAAAATGTCTCGATTTTCTCGGGGACGTATTGATTCTCTGCAGTGTGAGCTCAGCTTCTCAAAGCAAACACACCGTGAACCGATCCCGCTGTCTGCACCGGAAAGAAATGAACAAAACGTGCTGCTGGCCAATAAAAAATAACTTCAAAGGGCTCATCCGGGATTTGAACCCGGGACCTCTCACATTTTAATGCAGTACAAACCCCGAAGCGAAAATCTTACCCCTAGACCAACGAGCCGGAAAGATGGAGGTGATTTAGGCAACAGATACTTTCATTGCCACCCACAACCAAACAGCTACATGCGGAAAATGCTGGGAAATCTCAGGCAGTCAGGCAGCATTTGTGGACACGGGAAAAAATGGTCAACTTCCATTGAAACCGGGAAAGGCTAGACATATAGAAAACTAGAAGCAAGTGAAATCCCGGAGGGAGGAAACAGAACAACAGGAAAGGGCTCTGATAGGGGGCAAGTCAGGAGAGATTAAATGAGAAAAGGCCTTGGCTTCCCTGGCCACAGAGTTAGGTTAACATCAAATCAGAGAATAATGACACCACAGTATGAGGCCATTCCGGCCGCCGTGTCTGTGCCAGCTCTCTGTTAGCGCAATGGAAGAAACAAATAAACAAAAGATGTGTCTGGAGGAGCTATCGATGGCAGATTGATCAACAACTGCCGCCCGGACACAAAGAACAAGTGGAAACAAGATTCAAATCCAAATCTGCGATGTAAGGACACACAGAATGGGTGCATCATTTACAGTGTGAAACTGCTGAACACACACTGAGTGTGAAAGCTGTATTGAGCCCAGTGGAAAGATGCGCTGCTGTTCCTCGAGTGGCTGTTGAGCTTCTTTCGAACTCTGCACATGTGCTGTATCATTCTAGAAAACAGAATATTCAGTTTCACAGAAGCTTATTTCGTCTGTTTGCATGATGGGAATGTGGAATTCGAAACGCAAACAGACCAGTCATGGTCTCAGTGAATAGCAGAACAGGCTGAAGGGACCGAATGGCCGACTTCTGCTTCTATCGCATCTGTTTGTATATGCTACCGTGTATGTATCATGCTATAAAACAAACCAGTTAGTATCACAGAATCAAATGTGGTCTGTTTGCATGATGGGAATATGGGATTCGAAACACAAACAGAGCAGCCAGCTTATTGAACAGTAAGAAGTCTTTCAACACTAGGTTAATGTCCAATAGGTTTGTTTCAAATCACTAGCTTTTGGAGCACAGCTCCTTCATCGGGTGAATGAAGAGGTGGGGTCCATAACCACATATATCGACAGTCAGTGATGCAAGGTGATACAATGAATGCCAGTCTTTGTATCATTGACTGTTGTCTATATATCTGGTGGTACAACCCACCTCTTTACACACCTGAGAAAGCTCGTGTTTGAAACAAACCTGTTGGACTTTAAACTGGTGTTGGAAGACTTCTTACTGTGCTCACCCTAGCCCAACGCCCGCATCTCCACATCTTATTGAATGGTAGAACAGCCTGAAGGGGCCGAATGGCCAACTTCTGCATCTATTTCACCTGCTCGTATGTTTGAAAGCAGAGAGGAACCATTGACTGAGACAGCAACTTAAGGTGAATATTATGGCGGGTATTTGATGAGGAGGAAACATGTGGCCATGTCGCCCTCTGGTGGACGTGATCGGAACTTTGCAGCGTTCGGACATTTGATGGAAACAGAAAATGAGAGTATCAGTTCCAGGGGAATAAAGGCAGCAGGGGAAACAGAGCCTGCAGTTTGTCCAGAATTTCCAAACTTAAATTCATTCACTTGTTGTTTTATGTCCTGGTCAGTGTTACTCCAGCCTGGCCATTCACCAACTGCATTTCCCCACAAACAGACACTGGACACGATCCCACAACTGGCAACCCATTCTTTCTGTTTTTCGGGGATGACCGCCCAGGCTGGGAACAGCATTGGTGTATTTTACATTGTCACCAAATTCAACCCCGACTCCAATCCAATCCGCCGGGGGGGGGGGGGGGGGGGGGGGGGAGATGCTGACAGAATCCAGAGAGTTGTGAAACGCTTTGGATAAATAGTATGTGTGACGTACTGAACCAATTTTCAATAGCTTCATTTTGCTGTGGAGCAGTGGCGTAATGGATAACGCGCCTGACTACTAACGAGGAGATTTCGGGTTCGACTCCTGGCTGGCTCGTGGTAAATTTTTCCACATCAGTTTGCAAAGTCCATGAAAAAAATTCTTATTTATTAACTTTAACCCAATTTAGTAGTCTTTTTGACAAATTCCAGTATATTCTAAAGAGACAGAAACTGACACAAATCAGATGGCAGAAATGTTGGGAATGGAGGGTTTAGTGAGAGGGAGGATCTGAAGGAGATCAATATTGGTGGAATCATACAATCCCTACAGTGCAGGAGGAGACCATTCGGCCCACCGAGTCTCCACCGACCCTTGGAAAAGGCACCCTAACTCGGCCCACACCCCTCGTAACCCAGTCATTTCGCATGCCAATCCACCCAGCCAGCTTTCCCCTTTGAGCCATTGAATTCCTGACTTGTGACTGCTGATGGTGAGGACGCTGGAAAGTGGGGGAGGGGTGAATTACTCTCCGCAGTATTCCCAGCCGGTCTTTTAGTGTTAATCAATTTAATATATTAACAGAGACATTCCCAGCCTCTAAACTGCATTAATCGCCATTGAACGAACTGTTAATATTTGTGCCGAGTCAATATAGGAGCATCTGTGTTCCTGCTCAGTGTGCCGGCAATTTTCAGCACTTCTGCTTCTCCTGAATGCATTTTCCGACTTATATGAGAGCAAATGACATTTGCTTTGTCAGATATTATATTCAGGCAATAATCGAGAGCGGATTCACTGGGGGCGATGGTTGGTGTTGAGTTGTGTTATTGCCACTAAACTGGCAATGCAGAGAATAATGCTGAAGCTCTGGGGACCGGGGTTCCACACGGCAGATTAACTCGGTTCAAGGGTTATTCGGGATGTGTGACAATGAAAATGTCAATTATGCAACTTTTCCCAAACACTTAAACGAATGAGATTTGACAATATTGTTACGTGGTTTCCAATCCAGGATTTTTTGAATGTAAAGTAAACATTCATTCTGCACTACACCACAGAAACAGGACACCGAGTTTGACCCGCTGACCGAGAACAGGAAAGCTGCATTCTTGTTGCACTGAAGAAACTTCTTTTGAGGAAGTCCAACTGGATTGGATTGGATTGGATTTGTTTATTGTCACGTGTACCGAGGTACAGTGAAAAGTATTTTTCTGCAAGCAGCTCAACAGATCATTCAGTACATGGTAGAAAAGGGAATTAAACACAATTCAAGAAAATACATGAGAATACATAATAGGGCAACACAAGATATACAATGGAACTACATAAGCATTGGCATCGGGTGAAGCATACAGGGTGTAGTGTTAATGAGGTCAGTCAATAAGAGGGTCATTTAGGAGTCTGGTGACAGTGGGGAAGAAGCTGTTTTTGAGTCTGTTCGTGCCTGTTCTCAGATTTCTGTATCTCCTGCCCGATGGAAGATGTTGGAAAAGTGAGTAAGGCGGGTGGGAGGGATCCTTGATTATGCTGCCTGCTTTCCCCCGCAGCGGGATGTGTAGATAGAGTCCATGGATGGGAGGCATGTTCATGTGATGGACTGGGCACTATTCACGACTCTCTGAAGTTCCTTGCGGTCCTGGGCTGAGCACTTGCCATACCAGTCTGTGATGCAGCCCGAGAGGATGCTTTCTATAATGCATCTGTAAAAGTTGGTAAGGGTTAATGTGGACATGCCGAATTTCCTTAGTTTCCTGAGGAAGTATAGGCGCTGTTGTGCTTTCTTGGGTGATAGCGTCGACATGAGTGGACCAGGACAGATTTTGGTGATGTGCACCCCTAGGAATTTGAAACTGCTAACCATCTCCACCTCGGCCCCGTTGATGCTGACAGGGGTGTGTGCAGTACTTTGCTTCCTGAAGTCGATGACCAGCTCTTCAGTTTTGCTGGCATTGAGGGAGAGATTGTTGTCGTTACACCACTCCACTAGGTTCTCTATCTCCCTCCTGTATTCGGACTCGTCGTTATTCATGATCCGGCCCACTCTGGTCGTATCGTCAGCCAACTTGTAGATGGAGTTGGAACCAAGTTTTGCCACGCAGTCGTGTGTGTACAGGGAGTAGAGTAGGGGGCTATATACACAGCCTTGCGGGGCACCAGTATTGAGGACTATTGTGGAGGAGGTATTGGTGTTCATTCTTACTGATTGTGGTCTGTTGGTTAAAAAGTCAAGGATCCAGTTGCAGAGTGGAGAGCCAAGTCCTAGGTTTTGGAGCTTTGATATGAGCTTGGCTGGGATTATGGTGTTGAAGGCGGGGCTGTAGTCAATAAATAGGAGTCTGATGTAGGAGTCCTTGTTTTCGAGATGCTCTAGGGATGAGTGTAGGGCCAGGGAAATGGTGTCTGATGTAGACCGGTTGCGACGGTATGTGAATTGAAGTGGGTCAAGGCGTTCCAGGAGTATGGAGGTGATGCATTCATGATCAGCCTCTCGAAGCACCATTACAACTGACGTCAGGGCCGCCGGAGGGTAGTCATTGAGGCATGTTGCCTCGTTCTTCTTTGGTACCGGTATGATGGTGGTCTTCTTGAAGCAGTAGGGGACCTCGGAGTGGAGTAGGGATAGGTTAAAGGTGTCTGTGAATACCTCTGCCAGCTGGTATGCGCAGGCTCTGAGTGAACGACCAGGGATCCCGTCCGGGCCAGTCGCCTTCCGTGGGTTCACTTTCCGGAAGGCCGATCTGACTTTGGAAACTGTGATGGTGGGTATGGGTGAATTAAGGGCTGCTGGGGCACTTGGCAACGGATTGTTGGTTACCTGCTCAAACCGAGCATAGAATGCATTAAGTTCATCGGGAAGGGATGCGCTGCTGCCAGAGATACAGTAAGAAGTCTTACAACACCAGGTTAAAGTCCAATAGGTTTGTTTCAAACACGAGCTTTCGGAGCACAGCTCCTTCCTCAGGTGAATCACAAAACAGAATCATTTAACCTGGTGTTGTAAGACTTCTAACTGTGCTCACCCCATTCCAACGCCGGCATCTCCACATCATGGCCAGAGATACTGCTCGACCCGGCCCGGTTAAGTAGATCTTTGGGCTTTTTTGCTGAGGGATTCTTCTCCAGAGACGGCTGAGATAGGCCCAAAGAAGATTTTAAGACCGATGTGGTTGGATTGTCAACTGAAAAGGGACTCAAAGGTTATCCGGGGTAGGTGAAATGTGAATCTGAGGTCATGTTCGCATCTGTCACAAACTTATTGAATGTTGGAGAAGACTGCAGCCGGTGCACGGTACGTGTTATCAGAACAGGAAAATCGCTTATTGTCACGAGTCGGCTTCAAATGAAGTTACTGTGAAAATCCCCAGTCGTCACATTCCGGCGCCTGGTCGGGGAGGCTGTTACGAGAATCGAACCGTGCTGCTGGCCTGCTTGGTCTGCTTTCAAAGCCAGCGATTTAGCCCTGCCCTAAACACCCCTAAAAACATATCATCCAGGAGTGGAACAACAATTCGTCTCTGGGTGGGATCGAACCACCAACCTTTCGGTTAACAGCCGAACGCGCTAACCGATTGCGCCACGGAGACGACAAAAGGATCAGAACTCTGTGCATTTCAACAGTGACGGCCAATCCTCTGATTGCCAGGGACCGAATGAGAATGCTGGTAATATTGGTCCCCTGAGGCAGTGCGGAAAATATCTGGAAGGAGCGGACACATGGTCCCGCTGGCATAAAAAACGGTTTTTATGAAAGGTGATGGTGAAAGACGAATTTTGTTGTCCTGTCGACAAATGCCACCTGACTCCCTGAGATGGTGCAGTAATTTTGGCGTTCTCCGCAGATGTTAGATTGATTTCCGATGGCAATGACAGTATGCATTAGCTTTTTTCGCGGGGCTCGTTGGTCGAGGGGTAGGATTCTCGCTTTGGGTGTCTTGCTGTCGGAATTTGCAAGAACATATTTAATCACCATCTCAAACATGTCTAAATGTATGACAATGCAACTTACTGCGGATGCTTCAAACGGAAATATAAACAGAAAACAGAAATGCGAGAATCATACCCCTAGACCAACGAGCCCCACGAAATGAGCCGCAGCATACTGTCATTGCCATCGCAAATCAATCTAACATCTGCGGAGAACGCCAAAATACTGCAACAGCTCAGGTAGTGAGGCGGCATTTGTCGACAGGACAACAAAGTTCGTCTTTCACCATCACATTTCATTAAAACCGGGACAGGTTAGAAATCAGAAGGGGGTTCAGTGCAGTTAGATTGCGAATATACAGACCGGACCATGTACCACATGCTATGGTATCAGCAAAAGCCGGCACAGCCGCCGAGATTGGTCATCATTAACATAGTGACGATGAAGAAAGAGGAGATCTCAGGACGATATCTGGCGGCTGCCAACAAGTCTAAAAAGAATGGCTACCTCAATATAAACGCGCTCAGTGTGGAGGACGGGGCGGTCTATTACTGTGCAATGAGCACAGTGTCACAAAGCAGCTACAACCACGTACGGAAGCCTCAGAGAGTATTTTCAATTCCAGTAAATTTGCGTTCCTGCCCTTGTACCGGAGGATGGTTTGATCTGGATTCAGAAAAATACTCAGGTCTATTTCTCCACAATTGCATTGCCGTCTCTGTCCTTGTATAGGTCAATAGAGGAGCCGTTTCGGATTCGTGAGATTAATCAGCATGTCGCGCGCGATGCACAGTAAATTTAAGCTTGGAATATCCACTTCCGAGCAGCAGTAATGAAAGTTCTCAGATGTGGGGATATTAAATCTTCCAGGACCGTTAACTTAGGTCGACCTTATGCCAATGAGTCTGAGCCCCCAGTAGTCTTCAGCGGAACATCGACTTTCTGATCGAAAATGCATCAAATCTATGTTGACACTTCCTGCTTTCTGTTATGGAGGTTCCCGGATAAGGGACGTGTTTTAACGAAAGTGTGGTGCTGTCCAAGTGAGTTCTGTAAAATCCACGGGCCTGTGATGATTCCACGTCTCACAAATGTCCATGCCCGCGGGACCATGTGTACGCTCCTTCCAGATATTTTCCGCACTGCCTCAGGGGACCAATATTACCAGCATTCTCATTCGGTCCCTGGCAATCAGAGGATTGGCCGTCACTGTTGAAATGCACAGAGTTCTGATCCTTTTGTCGTCTCCGTGGCGCAATCGGTTAGCGCGTTCGGCTGTTAACCGAAAGGTTGGTGGTTCGATCCCACCCAGAGACGAATTGTTGTTCCACTCCTGGATGATATGTGTTTAGGGCAGGGCTAAATCGCTGGCTTTGAAAGCAGACCAAGCAGGCCAGCAGCACGGTTCGATTCCCGTAACAGCCTCCCCGACCAGGCGCCGGAATGTGACGACTAGGGGATTTTCACAGTAACTTCATTTGAAGCCGACTCGTGACAATAAGCGATTTTCCTGTTCTGATAACACGTACCGTGCACCGGCTGCGGCATGGAGTTGCCTCTATCGCTGTAATATCCTTCATGGCGCCGAGCTGGGGAATAGCTCAACGATGCTGTGTCTCCCTCGATAACTCAGGAGATTGTGACACCTCCTCACGGACCTGCTAACAGACGAATGTTGAGCAGGAGTTGGATATTCATCCCCTTGAGCCTTCTTCAACATTCAATAAGTTTGTGACAGATGCGAACATGACCTCAGATTCACATTTCACCGACCCCGGATAACCTTTGATTACCTTTTCAGTTGAGAATCCAACCACATCGGTCTTAAAATCTTCAATGGGCCAATCTCAGCGGTCTCTGGAGAAGAATCCCTCAGAAAAAAAGCCCAAAGATCTACATAACCGGGCCGGGTCGAGCAGTATCTCTGGCCATGATGTGGAGATGCCGGCGTTGGACTAGGGTGAGCACAGTAAGAAGGGGCAGCAGGGTAGTAGGGGCAGCAGGGTAGCATGGTGGTTAGCATAAATGCTTCACATCTCCAGAGTCCCAGGTTCGATTCCCGGCTGGGTCACTGTCTGTGTGGAGTCTGCACGTCCTCCCCCTGTGTGCGTGGGTTTCCTCCGGGTGCTCCGGTTTCCTCCCACAGTCCAAAGATGTGCGGGTTAGATGGATTGGCCATGCTAAATTGCCCGTAGTGTCCTAATAAAAGTAAGGTTAAGGGGGGGTTGTTGGGTTACGGGTATAGGGTGGATATGTGGGTTTGAGTAGGGTGATCATGGCTCGGCACAACATTGAGGGCTGAAGGGCCTGTTCTGTGCTGTACTGTTCAATGTTCTAAGTCTTACAACACCAGGTTAAATGATTCTGTTTTGTGATTCACCTGAGGAAGGAGCTGCGCTCCGAAAGCTTGTGTTTGAAACAAACCTGTTGGACTTTAACCTGATGTTGTAAGACGTCTTACTGTATCTCTGGCAGCAGCGCATCCCTTCCCGATGAACTTAATGCATTCTATGCTCGGTTTGAGCAGGTAACCAACAATCCGCTGTCGAGTGCCCCAGCAGCCCTTAATTCACCCATACCCACCATCACAGTTTCCGAAGTCAGATTATTATTATTATGTACAATAACCGCCGAGCAACATGAGAATTACTATCAGTTGGGATATGGGAAGCACATGGTGCCAGGTTTAGACTTTAATAGAAATCAATTTTTCGATGGAAAATCCCTGAAGTTTCTGTTGACCCGACATGTTTTATGTTGGATTCCCACACAGATCAGGAACAGACTTCGCCCAATTGAGACGAAGGGGCGCTAAGGGCCAATTCAGCAAGGCCAATCCAGATTTCCTGCACATCTTTGAACTGTGGGAGGAAATCGCTTCTCGCCTTTTTGCTAAGATGAGCGTGAGGTCAGGTGGAATGCGTGGATCTGGTATGTCTCTCTTCTAGGGGCCATGAACTGGATTTAATTTGAATTAGTTTTTGGAGCAGGCGGCCCTGACGTCAATTGTAATGAAGTGCTTTGAGAGGCTGATCATGAAGCGTATCACCTCCATACTCCCGGAACGCCTTAACCCAACTTATCATTCCTTCCATTGATATGTTTTACCCTCAGCATTCCCCCCCTCCCCATCCTACTTCAGCAATCTGATCCCTGTTTGTAATTGTTCTCTGACGCACTGCTTACCTTTGTTCTGCCATTAACACATTTTGACCGCTTGATGCGCCATCAGCACCTTTCATAGCCTTGATTAGCCTCATTTACATTCCCTTTTTCTTTCTGCCCGAGACATTTTCGTCATTTCCCACCTATTATCCAGTATTTTCTGTTTTTGTTTCCGTTTGAAGCATCCTCTTCTTCACCTCTCATTGCCTGCCGAAAATTCAGTGCTTGGGCCTTAATGTTCAATTCAGTGTAGTGGCTCATGTGAGACGAAATTTCATAGTCCTGGAACACACGAGATTCCGGCAACAATCAGGAAACAGAATTATTTTGTGCCCAATAATTGTGCAAACTTTTCTCACACGAAATCCTAAATGTTCGATGTTTCCAACCGGGGACCTTTCGCGTGTGAGGCGAATGTGATAACCACTACACTACAGAAACCGCTGGCAATCAATCGACGTGCGGAATGTACAACCTCACTGTGTTGCTGCAGATTCTGATGGTCTGTCTGAGAGGCCAGGTCCCTTGTTGCAAGCGACAGCTGTTTCTTAAATTAACAGATGTCTCAACATATAACGCCGTGAGATGTAGAAATTATATCGAAATTAACATAAGTTATATTTTGCTGATTGTCGGTCTTAAATTTGTGCTCTTTGGTCTCGAGGTCTGGTTCTCGTTTAGAGATTTTCAATCAATGCCTACGGGAGTGGTCGTGGGTTTAAATCCAGGACAAGCTCTTTACTCCAGGTCAGAGATTACGAATTGTTTGCGACGCTGACGGCGGGGTTGATTTACATTGGCCCACTCTGAAAAAGATTTCTCAGGACTCGGAATGCTAACGTCGTTTCTCTCCCCACAGATGATGCTCGAGAGAGAGAGAGAGACAGTGTCTGAGCTCGAGTGCGGTTGGATAAAATTGATGCTCCAGATCTGTGTTAACCACAGGGACGTGACCCATCTAACCCACAGAGCCAAAGTGGAGAATTGAACTGACTGGGGAGCTGGATCTTAACGCTGACCTCCCGGACCTCGGCGTCGTGAAATGTTCCAAAACAGCTCAACAGACACTCGAGGAACAGCAGCGCATCTTTCCACTGGGCTCAATACAGCTTTTACACTCAGTGTGTGTTCAGTAGTTTCACACTGTAAATGCTGCACCCATTTTGCGTGTCGTTACATCGCAGATTTGGGTTTCAATCTTGTTTCCACTTGACAAATGCCGCCTGAGTCCCTGAGTTGTTGCAGTACTTTCGGCGTTCTCCGCTGATGTTAGATGGACGTTCGATGGCAATGACAGTATGCTTTTCCTGCATCTGCGTGGCTGGTTGGTCTAGGGGTATGATTCTCGCTTTGGGTGTCTTGCTGTCGGAATTTGCGAGAGGTCGGGGGTTCAAATCGGGGGAGTCCTTCGATGGAGTGTTCCCTTGGTCAAGCAACATGATTTCTTTGCGGCGCAAATAAATTTTCTGATTTTGTTTCCGATTGACGCAAGTTGCTTTAATCGTACATTTATACATGTTTGAAATGGTGATTAAATATGTTCATCTGCATCTGTAAACCCAATAGATTCTGTGGTGGTGGAACAAACTGCTAATATCCGAATTGTGGCAAAATAGGCTTTTATTCCCCCCGCGTCTTGAAAATTCAGTATTTCCGACTTTGTTGCAGGAATTTTAATACCTTATGCGAGACCAACTGGGAACTTCTTCGAACGTGCGAGATTGAGAAACAAACGTATTTCGTGCAAAAATTCGTCACACGCAATGATAAGCACGGGATGTTTCTGCCCGGTTTCGAACCGCGAACTTTTCGCGTGTTAGGCGAATATGATAACCACTACACTACAGAAACTGCTGGGAGCATCGCAAACAGTTGACGTGTGCAATGTTCAACCTCAATGTGTTGCTGCAGCTTCTATTTTTTTAAGCTGAGAGGCCATTTAACTTATGCAGGAAGCCGTTTCTTTAAAACTGATGTCTCAACTTATCGAAGCATCACACAGTTTTGGTGTGTAACATGCTGCAGCTTAAATACCGTTCATGTAGAAGAAAGGAGGGGTAATTGCAAATCAACTTTGAGCCTGGATTCCCTCAGTGGCTTTTCCTGTTTCTCCATCAGGAACACCGTTTTTTCTTTCTCAAAGCTGGTTCAGTTAAGTCTCTGGCATTTCCTCTAAGCCAGTTACAGGTGGCAGACCTGTTGCTTGCTATTTGAACTCACTGTCCTGCTCACATGTCCGATCATGTCCTGCTGCAATGTTCCCATGTAGCTCAGCACAACACCGAGGAACAGCCCCATCCTCCGAATCGGCACGGCCTTGCGGATTTTACAGTAGGCTTCGCCTACTTCAACTTCGCACCGTGAAATCACTCTTCTCGCTTCACCACATGTTTATTTCCATCAACTTATTTTCATTGCTTCCATTGATAAGTCTTCCATTGTCTCCCCTCCCCATTCCCCTATTGGTACGGGAATCGAACCGTGCTGCTGGCCTGCTTGGTCTGCTTTAAAAGCCAGCGATTTAGCCGAGTGAGCTAAACCAGCCCCAGCTAAAATAATGGCGCTCCCAATGCCGTGTCATTGCCATTCCCGCAATGCCGTGACTCGGATTCGAACCGAGGTTGCTGCGGCCACAACGCAGAGTACTAACCACTATACGATCACGGCGAGCTACTCAAGAGCCACCCCCGAGTCTATTAAATTTCGATACATTATCACTAGTGCATCTGCAATTTCCCTCGCCATCTCTTTTAGCACTCTGGGATGCATTCCATCAGGGCCAGGAGACTTGTCTACCTTTAGCCCCATTAGCTTGCCCATCACTACCTCCTTAGTGATAACAATCCTCTCAAGGTCATAGCCTTGTCATAGCCTCATTTCTATCAGTCGCTGGCATGTTATTTGTGTCTTCCACTGTGAAGACCGGTTCAGTTCCTCAGCCATTTCTACATTTCCCATTATTAAAACTCCCTTCTCATCCTCTAAAGGACCAATATTTACCTTAGCCACTCTTTTTTGTTTTATATATTTGTAAAAACTTTTACTGTCTGTTTTTATATTCTGAGCAAGTTTACTCTCATACTCTACCTTACTCTTCTTTATAGCTTTTTTTAGTAGCTTTCTGTTGCCCCCTAAAGATTTCCCAGTCCTCTAATCTGCCAGCAATCTTTGCCACTTTATATGCTTTTTCCTTCAATTTGATACTCTCCCTTATTTCCTTAGATATCCACGGTCGATTTTCCCTCTTTCTACCGTCCTTCCTTTTTGTTGGTATAAACCTTTGCTGAGCACTGTGAAAAATCGCTTGGAAGGTTCTCCACTGTTCCTCAACTGTTCCACCATAAAGTCTTAGCTCCCAGTCTACCTTAGCTAGTTCTTCTCTCATCCCCTTGTACTCTCCTTTGTTTAAACACAAAACACTAGTATTTGATTTTACTTTCTCACCCTCCATCTGTATTTTAAATTCCACCATATTGTGATCGCTCCTTCCGAGAGGATCCCTAACTATGAGATCATGAACCAATCCTGTCTCATTACACAGGACAAGATCTAGGACCGCTTGTTCCCTCGTAGGTTCCATTACATACTGTTCTAGGAAACTATCGCGGATACATTCTATAAACTCCTCCTCAAGGTTGCCTTGACCGACCTGGTTAAAAATTTCGACATGTAGATTAAAATCCCCCATGATAACTGCTGTACCATTTCTACATGCATCAGTTATTTCTTTGTTTATTGCCTGCCCCACCATAACGTTACTATTTGGTGGCCAATAGACTACTCCTATCAGTGACTTTTTCGCCTTACTATTCCTGATTTCCACCCAAATGGATATCCTCCATAGCACCGATGTCATCCCATACTATTGCCCGGATGTCATCCTTAAATAACAGAGCAACACCACCTCCCTAACCATCCACTCTGTCCTTCGAATAGTTTGATACCCTCGGATATTTAACTCCCAGTCGTGAGCATCCTTTAACCATGTTTCAGTAATGGCCACTAAATCATAGTCATTTACGATTATTTGTGCCATCAACTAGAACATAGAACATAGAACATAGAACGATACAGCGCAGTACAGGCCCTTCGGCCCTCGATGTTGCACCGACATGGAAAAAATCTAAAGGCCATCTAACCTACACTATGCCCTTATCATCCATATGCTTATCCAATAAACTTTTAAATGCCCCCAATGTTGGCGAGTTCACTACTGTTGCAGGTAGGGCATTCCACGGCCTCACCACTCTTTGCGTAAAAAACCCACCTCTGACCTCTGTCCTATATCTATTACCCCTCAATTTAAGGCTATGTCCCCTCGTGCTAGCCACCTCCATCAGCGGGAGAAGTCTCTCGCTGTCCACCCTATCTAACCCTCTGATCATTTTGTATGCCTCTATTAAGTCACCTCTTAACCTTCTTCTCTCTAACGAAAACAACCTCAAGTCCATCAGCCTTTCCTCATAAGATTTTCCCTCCATACCAGGCAACATCCTGGTAAATCTCCTCTGCACCCGTTCCAAAGCTTCCACGTCCTTCCTATAATGAGGCGACCAGAACTGTACGCAATACTCCAAATGCGGCCGTACTAGAGTTTTGTACAACTGCAACATGACCTCATGGCTCCGGAACTCAATCCCTCTACCAATAAAGGCCAACACACCATAGGCCTTCTTCACAACCCTATCAACCTGGGTGGCAACTTTCAGGGTTCTATGTACATGGACACCGAGATCCCTCTGCTCATCCACACTACCAAGAATTTTACCATTAGCCAAATATTCCGCATTTCTGTTATTCTTTCCAAAGTGAATCACCTCACACTTCTCCACATTAAACTCCATTTGCCACCTCTCAGCCCAGCTCTGCAGCTTATCTATGTCCCTCTGTAACCTGCAACATCCTTCCGCACTGTCTACAACTCCACCGACTTTAGTGTCATCAGCAAATTTACTCACCCATCCTTCCGCGCCCTCCTCTAGGTCATTTATAAAAATGACAAACAGCAACGGCCCCAGAACAGATCCTTGTGGTACGCCACTCGTAACTGAACTCCATTCTGAACATTTCCCATCAACTACCACTCTCTGTCTTCTTTCAACTAGCCAATTTCTGATCCACATCTCTAAATCACCCTCAATCCCCAGCCTCCGTATTTTCTGCAATAGCCGACCGTGGGGAACCTTATCAAACGCTTTACTGAAATCCATATACACCACATCAACTGCTCTACCCTCGTCAACCTGTTCAGTCACCTTCTCAAAGAACTCGATAAGGTTTGTGAGGCATGACCTACCCTTCACAAAACCATGCTGACTGTCCCTAATCATATTATTCCTATCTAGGTGATTATAAATCGTATCTTTTATAATCCTCTCCAAGACTTTACCCACCACAGACGTTAGGCTCACCGGCCTATAGTTACCGGGGTTATCTCTACTCCCCTTCTTGAACAAAGGGACCACATTTGCTATCCTCCAGTCCTCTGGCACTATTCCTGTAGCCAACGATGACCTAAAAATCAAAGCCAAAGGCTCAGCAATCTCTTCCCTGGCTTCCCAGAGAATCCTAGGATAAATCCCATCCGGCCCCGGGGACTTATCTATTTTCACCTTGTCCAGAATTGCCAACACTTCTTCCCTACGCACCTCAATGCCATCTATTCTAATAGCCTGGGTCTCAGCATTCTCCTCCACAATATTATCTTTTTCCTGAGTGAATACTGACGAAAAGTATTCATTTAGTATCTCGCTTATCTCCTCAGCCTCCACACACAACTTCCCACCACTGTCCTTGACTGGCCCTACTCTTACCCTAGTCATTCTTTTATTCCTGACATACCTATAGAAAGCTTTTGGGTTTTCCTTGATCCTACCTGCCAAAGACTTCTCATGTCCCCTCCTTGCTCGTCTCAGCTCTCTCTTTAGATCCTTCCTCGCTTCCTTGTAACTATCAAGCGCCCCAACTGAAACTTCACGCCTCATCTTCACATAGGCCTCCTTCTTCCTCTTAACAAGAGATTCCACTTCTTTGGTAAACCACGGTTCCCTCGCTCGACCCCTTCCTCCCTGCCTGACTGGTACGTACTTATCAAGAACATGCAATAGCTGTTCCTTGAACAAGCTCCACATATCCAGTGTGCCCAACCCTTGCAGCCTACTTCTCCAACCAACACATCCTAAGTCATGTCTAATGGCATCATAATTGCCCTTCCCCCAGCTATAACTCTTGCCCTGCGGGGTATACTTATCCCTTTCCATCACTAACGTAAAGGTCACCGAATTGTGGTCACTGTTTCCAAAGTGCTCACCTACCTCCAGATCTAACACCTGGCCTGGTTCATTACCCAAAACCAAATCCAATGTGGCCTCGCCTCTTGTTGGCCTGTCAACATATTGTGTCAGGAAACCCTCCTGCACACATTGTACAAAGAATGACCCATCTAATGTACTCGAACTATATCTTTTCCAGTCAATATTTGGAAAGTTAAAGTCTCCCATAACAACTACCCTGTTACTTTCGCTCTTTTCCAGAATCATCTTCGCCATCCTTTCCTCTACATCCCTAGAACTATTAGGTGGCCTATAGAAAACTCCCAACAGGGTGACCTCTCCTTTCCTATTTCTAACCTCAGCCCATACTACCTCGGAAGAAGAGTCCCCATCTAGCATCCTTTCCGCCACCGTAATACTGTCCTTGACTAGCAGCGCCACACCTCCCCCCTCTTTTGCCCCCTTCTCTGAGCTTACTAAAACACCTAAACCCCGGAACCTGCAACAACCATTCCTGTCCCTGCTCTATCCATGTCTCTGAAATGGCCACAACATCGAAGTCCCAGGTACCAACCCATGCTGCCAGTTCCCCTACCTTATTTCGTATACTCCTGGCATTGAAGTAGACACACTTCAAACCACCTACCTGAACACTGGCACCCTCCTGCGAAGTCAAATCTGTGCTCCTGACCTCTATACTCTCAATCTCCCGTACCCCAAAACTACAATCCAGGTTCCCATGCCCCTGCTGAATTAGTTTAAACCCCCCCAAAGAGCACTAACAAATCTCCCCCCCAGGATATTGGTGCCCCTCAGGTTCAGATGTAGACCATCCTGTCTATAGAGGTCCCACCTTCCCCAGAAAGAGCCCCAGTTATCCAGAAATCTGAATCCCTCCCGCCTGCACCATCCCTGTAGCCACGTGTTTAATTGCTCTCTCTCCCTATTCCTCATCTCACTATCACGTGGCACGGGCAACAACCCAGAGATAACAACTCTGTTTGTTCTCGCTCTGAGCTTCCATCCTAGCTCCCTAAAGGCCTGCCTGACATCCTTGTCCCCTTTCCTACCTATGTCGTTAGTGCCAATGTGGACTACGACTTGGGGCTGCTCCCCCTCCCCCTTAAGGACCCGGAAAACACGATCCGAGACATCA
>NW_024055486.1:0-38358 GCF_902713615.1 Scyliorhinus canicula
TGAATCTTTATAAAGCTCTGGTCACCACTTTCAGGAAGGATTTGAAGGTTCTTGGAGAAGGTGCAGAGGAGGTTTACCAGAATGGATCCAGCAAAGGAGGTTGAGGGAAGATTTGATTCAGGGACACAAGATTATGCCAGATTTCCATTGGGTGGACAAAGAAACTCTGTTTCCATTCACTGATCGTACAAGCAGTCGGGATACAGATTTAAAGTTCTGGGTAAAACCTGGTGTTGGAACCAACAATTCTATGGACACGGGCTTGTAGGATTAGAATAGCGGTTTAATATACTCTCAACAGAGCCAGCCGGTTAGCCATTGAACTTTCGGTGAACTGGCCGGCTGACCATGTGGCACTGATCTTTATACAGCATCTCCAGGGGGAGGAGTCCTGTGCGGAACCAAGGGAGAAGCCCAGTACAATTCTCGAGCATTCCAAGAGCTACTCCCCCTGGTGGTCAGGTAGTGCAACTGCACTTACAATATAGGCACATGTATCTACAGATTATAATCCGGTGTGAATCACACTCACCACACCTGGAGTGAACGATATAAGATCCGGAGGGATCTTGACAGAGTGGATGTGGAGAGGATGGTTCCTCTTGTGGGAGAATCTGGAACAAGAAGGTCACTGTTGCAAAATGAGGGGTCATCCATTTCAGATGGTGATGAAGATATTTTTCTCTCTTGAGGGTTGTAAAACAGGAGGTGGCACAGTGGTTAGCACTGCTGCATCACAGCACCAAGGATCCAGGTTCAATTCCAGGCCCTGGGTGACTGTGTGGAGTTTGCACGTTCTCCCTGTGTCTGTGTTTCCTCCGGGTGCTCCGGATTCCTCACAGAGGTCAAAGATGTGCAGGTTAGGTGGATTGGCCAGGTTAGGTGGATCAGCCAGGTTAGGTGGATTAGCCAGGTTAGGTGGATTGGCCAGGTGAGGTGGATTGGCCAGGTTAGGTGGATTGGCCAGGTTAGGTGGATTAGCCAGGTTAGGTGGATTGGCCGGGTTAGGTGGATTGGCCGGGTTAGGTGGATTGGCCAGGCTAGATGGATTAGCCGGGTTAGGTGGATTGGCCAGGTTAGGTGGATTGGCCGGGTTAGGTGGATTGGCCGGGTTAGGTGGATTAGCCGGGTTAGGTGGATTGGCCAGGTTAGGTGGATTGGCCAGGTTAGGTGGATTAGCCAGGTTAGGTGGATTAGCCAGGTTAGGTGGATTGGCCGGGTTAGGTGGATTGGCCAGGTTAGGTGGATTAGCCAGGTTAGGTGGATTAGCCAGGTTAGGTGGATTGGCCAGGTTAGATGGATTGGCCAGGTTAGGTGGATTGGCCAGGTTAGGTGGATTGGCAGGGTTAGGTGGATTGGCCAGGTTAGGTGGATTAGCCAGGTTAGGTGGATTGGCCAGGTTAGGTGGATTGGCCAGGTTAGGTGGATTAGCCAGGTTAGGTGGATTGGCCAGGTTAGGTGGATTGGCCAGGTTAGGTGGATTAGCCAGGTTAGGTGGATTAGCCGGGTTAGGTGGATTAGCCAGGTTAGGTGGATTAGCCGGGTTAGGTGGATTAGCCAGGTTAGGTGGATTTGGCCTTTCTAAATTGCCACTTCGTCTCCAAGGACGTGGGTGTTGGGTGGGGTTATGAAGTTGGAGTAGGCATGGGTGGGGTGGGCCTGGGTGGGCTGCTCTTTCAGAGGGTTGGTGCAGACCTGATGGGCCGAATGGGCTCCTTCTCCACTGTCGGGATTCTATGACTTTGGAACTTCCGTCCTTAAAATGCAGTGGAAGCAGAGTCCTTAAATATTTTTTTAAAAATACATTTAAAGTGCCCAATTCATTTTTAACATTAAGGGGCAATTTAGCGTCACCAACCCGCCTACTCTGTACATCTTTGGGTTGTGGGGGACGAAACCTACACAACCACAGGGAGAATGTGCGAACTCCACACAGACAGAGACCCAGAGCCTTGATCGAACCTTGAACCTTGGCGCCGTGAGGCAGCAGTGCTAACCACTGCACCACCGTGCTGCCCCGTCTTTGAATATTTTTAAGGCAGAGGTGGATAGATTCTTGATAAGCAAGAGGGTGAAAGATTATCGGGATTGGCAGGAATGTGAAGTTGAGGTTAAAATTTTTGATTGATGGAGCCGGCTTGAGAAGCCAACTCCTAGTTTGTGTGTAAGGAGGAGGCTCGAGGGGCCGACTCCTAGTCTGTGTGTAAGGAGCAGGCTCGAGGGGCCGACTCCTAGTCTGTGTGGAAGGAGCAGGCTCCAGGGACCGAGTCCCAGTTTTTATGTAAGGAGCAGGCGAGAGGGGCCGACTCCTAGTTTGTAAGGAGCAGGCTCGAGGGCCGCTCCTAGTTTGTGTATAAGGAGCAGGCTCGAGGGGCCGACCCCTAGTTTGTGTGTAAGGAGCAGGCTCGAGGGGCCGATTCCTAGTTTGTGTATAAGGAGCAGGCTCGAGGGGCCGACCCCTAGTCTGTATGTAAGGAGCAGGCTCGAGGGGCCGACTCCTAGTTTGTGTGTAAGGAGCAGGCTCGAGGGGCCGATTCCTAGTTTGTGTGTAAGGAGCAGGCTCGAGGGGCCGACTCCTAGTTTGTAAGGAGCAGGCTCGAGGGGCCGACTCCTAGTTTGTGTAAGGACCAGACTCGAGGGGCCGACTCCTAGTTTGTATGTAAGAAGCAGGCTCGAGGGACCGACTCCTAGTCTGTGTATAAGGAGCGGGCTCGAGGGGCCGACTCCTAGTTTGTGTGTAAGGAGCAGGCTCGAGGAGCCGACTCCTAGTTTGTAAGGAGCAGGCTCGAGGGGCCGACTCCTAGTTTGTGTGTAAGGAGCAGGCTCGAGGGGCCGATTCCTAGTTTGTGTGTAAGGAGCAGGCTCGAGGGGCCGACTCCTAGTTTGTAAGGACCAGGCTCGAGGGGCCGACTCCTAGTTTGTGTGTAAGGACCAGACTCGAGGGGCCGACTCCTAGTTTGTATGTAAGGAGCAGGCTCGAGGGACCGACTCCTAGTCTGTGTATAAGGAGCGGGCTCGAGGGGCCGACTCCTAGTTTGTGTGTAAGGAGGAGGCTCGAGGGGCCTACTCCTAGTTTGTATGTAAGGAGCAGGCTCGAGGGGTCGGCTCCTAGTTTGTCTTGCTGCAATTATACAGGGCCTTGGTGAGGCCACAGCTGGAATATTGTGTGCCGTGTTAGTCTCCTTATCTGAGGAACGATGACTCGCTAAAGAGGAAGTGAAGCAAAGGGATGGTGGGAATGATTCCTGGGATGGTGGGACTGATTCCTGGGATGTGGGACTGATTCCTGCTTGGTCACTGTCTGTGCAGAGTCCTGCCCGTTCTCCCGTGTCTGTATGGTTTCCTCCCACAATTCCTGAAAAGTTGTGCCGTTAGGTGAATTGAACATTCTGAATTATCGCTCTGTCTACCAAAAAGGCGCCGGAGTGTGGTGACTAGGGAATTTTCACAGTAACATAATTGCTGTGTTAATGCTTTGAGTCCAATCACAACTTTGACGTGGCCTACAGAGAACATGCAGCCCTGCCTATAGATGCTGCCAGACCTGCTGAATTTTCTAGCATTTTCTCTTTCGTTTCAGATTCCAGCACCCGCAGTAATTTGCTGATTTTATTCTGTGGGGGGTGGCGAGGTGGGGGGGCGGGGGGGGGGGGGGGGGGGTTTGCCTGGGGAGTGGATCATTTGGGCTGGATAGAGGGCCGGCAATAGGTGAAGATTGACAAAGATGTCTTGGATGGAAAGACAAAGGGAATGTCAATGACGGTGATCAAGGCTAAAAAGGCTGCTAATAGTGGCACATTCGGATATTAGAATGTGTTAATGACAGAACAACGGTCAGCAGCATGTCAAAGGACAGTAGGAACAGGGAGCTGTGGGGTGGGGGGTAATGTTAAAGGGAAAACAGATCAGTGGAAGGTGGTGAAGGGGGAGGAGGGATTTCACAGTCTGAAACTATTGAGCAGACTGTTAAATCCGCATGGCTGTATCGGAGGATGAGGGGCTGTTCCTCGACTTTGTGCTGAGCTTCGGGGGAACATTGCAGCAGGCCAAGATCGGACATGTGGACATGAGAGCAGGACAGTGAGTTGAAATGGCAAGCGACAGGAGAGCCTGCCACCAGCTTGTGGATGGAGCGAAGGTGTTTTGCAAAGTGGTCACCCAGTCGGCATTTAGTCTCTCCAATGCAGAGTAGATAGCATTGGGATCAGCAAATGCAACAGGCCAGATTGAAGGATGTCTTATAGTAATGTGTACTCAAAAGGACAGACACAAACGATACTGTAACTGACTTAGAGGAAATGCAAAAGACTTAACTGAACCAGCTTTGAGAAAGAAAAATCGGTCTTCCTGATAGAGAAACAGGAAAAGCCACTGTGGGAATCCAGGCTCAGTGCGGATTTGCTGTCAGCCCTCCTTTCTTATACATGAATGGGATTAAGATGCCAGAATGTTTTACACCAAAACAGAGGGTCAAATATAATGAAAATATATTTCTTAAATCTCCTACCTGTGAAAATATTTGATTGTTTTTAAAAACTAACTGTGGCTAATCTCACAATGAACACAAGGGAACTTGTATTACACAGTGACTCGATTTATTTTCTCTGTCAATCACGTTGTCATTCAATGTTGTATATTTCAGAGTCTCGATTTACATCAGGACATTACTTTCAAATAACAGTAAGATTGAAGTAATGGGGGGCAGCACGGTGGCCTAGTGGTTAGCACAGCTGCCTCACGGCGCTGAGGTCCCAGGTTCGATCCCGGCTCTGGGTCACTGTCCGTGTGGAGTTTGCACATTCTCCCCGTGTCTGCCCCCACAACCCAAAAAAATGTGCAGAGTAGGTGGATTGGACACGCTAAATTGCCCCTTAATTGGAAAATCTAAATTTAAAAAAAAGATTGGAGTAATGGAACATTAAAAAAAAAAATTTAGATTACCCAATCCATTTGCCCAATTAAGGGCCAATTTAGGATAGCCAATCCACCTACCCTGCCCATCTTTGGGTTGTGGGGGCGAAACCCACGCAGAAACGGGGAGAATGTACAAACTCCACACAGACAGTGACCCAGAGCCGGGAACGAACCTGGCGCCGTGAGGCAGCAGTGCCTCCATGCTGCTCTGAGTAATGGGACATTACATGATTGAACAGAAAGTATTGCTGAACAAATGGTTTTACATTTTGAAGTGCAGACTAAGTTCTGAATCTTATAGTCTTGTCAGTTGAGACATCTGCTGGGGTTCAATCCTGGCTCCTGGTCACTGTCCCTGTGGAGTTTGCACATCCCTTCCCCCCCCCCCCCCCCCCTGTTTGCGTGAGTTCCGCACGCACAACCCAAAGATGTGCAGATTAGGTGGATTGGCCATGCTAAATTGCCCGTTAATTGGAGAAAAAGCAATTCGGTCTTCCTAAATTTATTTTTATAAAGTTGAGACATCTGTCTCATTTAGTGTGAGGAAAGTTTGCACAAACTAATTTTGAAACTGAATATCACCGGAATGTTCAGGACGCAATGAGAAGAAAAAAGATGTTCCCATTTTGACACAGTTCACATATTAGCAGTTTTTTCAT
Source organism: Scyliorhinus canicula (assembly GCF_902713615.1). Lineage (NCBI taxonomy): Eukaryota > Metazoa > Chordata > Chondrichthyes > Carcharhiniformes > Scyliorhinidae > Scyliorhinus > Scyliorhinus canicula. The sequence goes on from NW_024055486.1 coordinate 5,574, forward strand.
GCACAACAGAATTTAATGGGTTTACAGATGCAGATGAACAAATTTAATCACCATCTCAAACATGTCTCAATGTACAATAAAAGCGCAGTGGGTTAGCACTGCCGCGGCGCTGAGATCCCAGGTTCGATCCCGGCTCTGGGTCACTGTCCATGTGGAGTTTGCACATTCTCCGCGTGGGTTTCGCCCCCACAACCCAAAAACGTGCAAGCTAGGTGGATTGGCCACTCTAAATTGCCCCTTAATTGGAAAAATGATTGGGTACACTAAATTTATAAAAAAAAAGAAAACAAAAAAAAAAGTACAATAAAAGCAACTTACTGTGGATGCTGGAATCTGAATCAGAAACACAAATACTGGACCCTCTCAGCAGGGCTGACAGCCTCTGTGGAGAGAGATGGCAGCTGCCGTTCCGAGTCTGGGTAACTCTGTCAAAGCTGGAGAACTGAAAATCGGGTCAGAGTTATACTGTGGGGAGGGGGAGGGGAACATTGGGGCTGGATAGAGGGCCAGCGATAGGGGGAGGATGTCTTGGAAGGAAAGACAAAGGGAATGCAAAAGGCGATGATCAAGGCTAAGAAAGGCGCTGATGACGCATTAAGAGATGAGAATGTGTTAATGGCAGAACAAAGGTAAGCAGGGAGCCAAAGGACAGGAGGAACAGGGAGCAGATTGCTCAGGTGGGGGGGGGGGGGGAGAGCGATGGTGAGGGGGGGGGAGCGATGGTGAGGGGGGGGGGAGCGATGGTGAGGGGGGGGGGGGGCGATGGTGAGGGGGGGGGGGGGAGCGATGGTGAGGGGGGGGGGGGGGGGGGGGGGGCGATGGGGGGGGGGGGGGGGGAGCGATGGTGAGGGAAATTTCCCTTATTCGAAACATTATTGATGTCACTCATCTAAATTTGCAGATGAGTTGTATCCTTGCTATTTGTTGTTCAATAGTTAAGCGAATGCATTACCTTACACCCGCAAAGTTTCAACTGATACCCTGCAAAATACTGTGTGATGGAGACTGGCAGGAATCGCAGTCAGAGTTCACACGTGTTAATTCTGAATGGTTTTCTAATGTGCTGTGATAGTTGATGATTCTAATGTCGGATCGATTTCTCCGCCACTTGTCTAAGTTTCCAGCTGAATAGCACTCTGACAATAGAAGGGTCTGCAGTGCAATAAGGATGCACAGTTTACTATTCTCGGTCAGTGCATTCAGCGCTGTTCCCTGTTTCTGTAGTGTAGGGATTATCATGTTTGCTTTACACACATTAAGGCGCTCGGTTTAAACCCGCATAGAAACATTGCCAAACCCCATTGGTTTCCGTGTGTGGAAAAGTTACATGATTGACATTTTCTTTATCCATTTACACCCATCCTGAATTGCCCTTCAATTGGGTCGCTGAGTGAATCTGCCGTGTGGAACCCCGGTCCCCAGAGCTTCAGCCTGGTTCTCTGCTTTACTGATCCAGAGCCAGTTACACTATTCCCCCACCAGCCACTCCCCCAGTGAATCCACTGTCCAATATTACCTGGTCCAGAGCCAGTTACACTATTCACCCACCAGCCACTCCCCCAGTGAATCCACTGTCCAATATTACCTGGTCCAGAGCCAGTTACACTATTCACCCACCAGCCACTCCCCCAGTGAATCCACTGTCCAATATCACCTGGTCCAGAGCCAGTTACACTATTCACCCACCAGCCACTCCCCCAGTGAATCCACTGTCCAATATTACCTGGTCCAGAGCCAGTTACACTATTCACCCACCAGCCACTCCCCCAGTGAATCCACTGTCCAATATTACCTGGTCCAGAGCCAGTTACACTATTCACCCACCAGCCACTCCCCCAGTGAATCCACTGTCCAATATTACCTGGTCCAGAGCCAGTTACACTATTCCCCCACCAGCCACTCCCCCAGTGAATCCACTATCCAATATTACCTGATCCAGAGCCAGTTACACTATTCCCCCACCAGCCACTCCCCCAGTGAATCCACTATCCAATATTACCTGGTCCAGAGACAGTTACACTATTCACCCACCAGCCACTCCCCCAGTGAATCCACTGTCCAATATTACCTGGTCCAGAGACAGTTACACTATTCACCCACCAGCCACTCCCCCAGTGAATCCACTGTCCAATATTACCTGGTCCAGAGCCAGTTACACTATTCACCCACCAGCCACTCCCCCAGTGAATCCACTGTCCAATATTACCTGAATATAATAACTTTCAAGCATGTGTCATTCGCTCTGACATGTACCTCAAAATGCATTCAGGAGAAGCAGAAGTGCTGAAAATTGCCGGCACACTGAGCAGGAACACAGATGCCCCTATTTTGACTCGGCACAAATATTAACAGTTTGTTCAATGTCGACAAATGCAGGTCAGATGCTGGGAATCCTGCAGCGAGTAACTCACCTCCTAACCCCACAAACCCTGTCCACCATCTACAAGGCACAAGTGAGGAGTGTGAGGGAATACTCTCCACTTGCCTGGATGGGTGCAGGAACTCACCAAAAGCATCTCAGACAGCACCTTTCAAACCCAAGACCCTAACACCCTGAAAGTTTCCTTCCCAGCCACTCCCCATCCTGACCATTTTCACAGTAACTTCATTGCATTGTTAATGTAAGATTACTTGTGACAATAATTAAGATTATTATTATTTGGAAATATATGGGCTGTTCCTTCACTGTCACTGTGACACAATCCTGGAACTCCCTCCCTAACAGCACTGTAGGTGTACCTACACCAATGGACTGCAGCGGTTCAGGAAGCAGCTCACCATCACCTTCTCAAGGGCAAAGAGTTCTGGGCAATAAATCCTGGCCTCCCCAGTGATGTTCACATCCCCGAATGAATCAAATGAAACAGACACACAGCTGCCTGAATCCACCATCATGGAGTCACCTGGATTAGTGAATAGAGATAAGTGAATGTCCACTCACAGACAAGCTTTTTGAAAATGTCTCGATTTTCTCGGGGACGTATTGATTCTCTGCAGTGTGAGCTCAGCTTCTCAAAGCAAACCCACCGTGAACCGATCCCGCTGTCTGCACCGGAAAGAAATGAACAAAACGTGCTGCTGGCCAATAAAAAATAACTTCAAAGGGCTCATCCGGGATTTGAACCCGGGACCTCTCACATTTTCATGCAGTACAAACCCCGAAGCGAGAATCTTACCCCTAGACCAACGAGCCGGTAAGAAGGAGGTGATTTAGGCAACAGATACTTTCATTGCCACCCACAACCAAACAGCTACATGCGGAAAATGCTGGGAAATCTCAGGCAGTCAGGCAGCATTTGTGGACACGGGAAAAAAAGGTCAACTTCCATTGAAACCGGGAAAGGCTAGAAATATAGAAAATTAGAAGCAAGTGAAATCCCGGAGGGAGGAAACAGAACAACAGGAAAGGGCTCTGATAGGGGGCAAGTCAGGAGAGATTAAATGAGAAAAGGCCTTGGCTTCCCTGGCCACAGAGTTAGGTTAGCATCAAATCAGAGAATAATGACACCACAGTATGAGGCCATTCCGGCCGCCGTGTCTGTGCCAGCTCTCTGTTAGCTCAATGGAAGAAACAAATAAACAAAAGATGTGTCTGGAGGAGCTATCGATGGCATATTGATCAACAACTACCGCCCGGACACAAAGAACAAGTGGAAACAAGATTCAAATCCAAATCTGCGATGTAAGGACACACAGAATGGGTGCATCATTTACAGTGTGAAACTGCTGAACACACACTGAGTGTGAAAGCTGTATTGAGCCCAGTGGAAAGATGCGCTGCTGTTCCTCGAGTGGCTGTTGAGCTTCTTTCGAACTCTGCACATGTGCTGTATCATTCTAGAAAACAGAATATTCAGTTTCACAGAAGCTTATTTCGTCTGTTTGCATGATGGGAATGTGGAATTCGAAACGCAAACAGACCAGTCATGGTCTCAGTGAATAGCAGAACAGGCTGAAGGGACCGAATGGCCGACTTCTGCTTCTATCGCATCTGTTTGTATGTGCTACCGTGTGTGTATCATGCTATAAAACAAACCAGTTAGTATCACAGAATCAAATGTGGTCTGTTTGCATGATGGGAATGTGGAATTCGAAACACAAACAGAGCAGCCAGCTTATTGAACAGTAAGAAGTCTTTCAACACTAGGTTAATGTCCAATAGGTTTGTTTCAAATCACTAGCTTTTGGAGCACAGCTCCTTCATCGGGTGAATGAAGAGGTGGGGTCCATAACCACATATATCGACAGTCAGTGATGCAAGGTGATACAATGAATGCCAGTCTTTGTATCATTGACTGTTGTCTATATATCTGGTGGTACAACCCACCTCTTTACACACCTGAGAAAGCTCGTGTTTGAAACAAACCTGTTGGACTTTAAACTGGTGTTGGAAGACTTCTTACTGTGCTCACCCTAGCCCAACGCCCGCATCTCCACATCTTATTGAATGGTAGAACAGCCTGAAGGGGCCGAATGGCCAACTTCTGCATCTATTTCACCTGCTCGTATGTTTGAAAGCAGAGAGGAACCATTGACTGAGACAGCAACTTAAGGTGAATATTATGGCGGGTATTTGATGAGGAGGAAACATGTGGCCATGTCGCCCTCTGGTGGACGTGATCGGAACTTTGCAGCGTTCGGACATTTGATGGAAACAGAAAATGAGAGTATCAGTTCCAGGGGAATAAAGGCAGCAGGGGAAACAGAGCCTGCAGTTTGTCCAGAATTTCCAAACTTAAATTCATTCACTTGTTGTTTTATGTCCTGGTCAGTGTTACTCCAGCCTGGCCATTCACCAACTGCATTTCCCCACAAACAGACACTGGACACGATCCCACAACTGGCAACCCATTCTTTCTGTTTTTCGGGGATGACCTCCCAGGCTGGGAACAGCATTGGTGTATTTTACATTGTCACCAAATTCAACCCCGACTCCAATCCAATCCGCCGGGGGGGGGGGGGGGGGGGGGGGGGAGATGCTGACAGAATCCAGAGAGTTGTGAAACACTTTGGATAAATAGTATGTGTGACGTACTGAACCAATTTTCAATAGCTTCATTTCGCTGTGGAGCAGTGGCGCAATGGATAACGCGCCTGACTACGGATCAGGAGATTTCAGGTTCGACTCCTGGCTGGCTCGTGGTAAATTTTTCCACATCAGTTTGCAAAGTCCATGAAAAAAATTCTTATTTATTAACTTTAACACAATTTAGTAGTCTTTTTGACAAATTCCAGTATATTCTAAAGAGACAGAAACTGACACAAATCAGATGGCAGAAATGTTGGGAATGGAGGGTTTAGTGAGAGGGAGGATCTGAAGGAGATCAATATTGGTGGAATCATACAATCCCTACAGTGCAGGAGGAGACCATTCGGCCCACCGAGTCTCCACCGACCCTTGGAAAAGGCACCCTAACTCGGCCCACACCCCTCGTAACCCAGTCATTTCGCATGGCCAATCCACCCAGCCAGCTTTCCCCTTTGAGCCATTGAATTCCTGACTTGTGACTGCTGATGGTGAGGACGCTGGAAAGTGGGGGAGGGGGTGAATTACTCTCCGCAGTATTCCCAGCCGGTCTTTTAGTGTTAATCAATTTAATATATTAACAGAGACATTCCCAGCCTCTAAACTGCATTAATCGCCATTGAACGAACTGTTAATATTTGTGCCGAGTCAATATAGGAGCATCTGTGTTCCTGCTCAGTGTGCCGGCAATTTTCAGCACTTCTGCTTCTCCTGAATGCATTTTCCGACATATATGAGAGCAAATGACATTTGCTTTGTCAGATATTATATTCAGGCAATAATCGAGAGCGGATTCACTGGGGGCGATGGTTGGTGTTGAGTTGTGTTATTGCCACTAAACTGGCAATGCAGAGAATAATGCTGAAGCTCTGGGGACCGGGGTTCCACACGGCAGATTAACTCAGTTCAAGGGTTATTCGGGATGTGTGACAATGAAAATGTCAATTATGCAACTTTTCCCAAACACTTAAACGAATGAGATTTGACAATATTGTTACGTGGTTTCCAATCCAGGATTTTTTGAATGTAAAGTAAACATTCATTCTGCACTACACCACAGAAACAGGACACCGAGTTTGACCCGCTGACCGAGAACAGGAAAGCTGCATTCTTGTTGCACTGAAGAACCTTCTTTTGAGGAAGTCCAACTGGATTGGATTGGATTGGATTTGTTTATTGTCACGTGTACCGAGGTACAGTGAAAAGTATTTTTCTGCAAGCAGCTCAACAGATCATTCAGTACATGGTAGAAAAGGGAATTAAACACAATTCAAGAAAATACATGAGAATACATAATAGGGCAACACAAGATATACAATGGAACTACATAAGCATTGGCATCGGGTGAAGCATACAGGGTGTAGTGTTAATGAGGTCAGTCAATAAGAGGGTCATTTAGGAGTCTGGTGACAGTGGGGAAGAAGCTGTTTTTGAGTCTGTTCGTGCCTGTTCTCAGATTTCTGTATCTCCTGCCCGATGGAAGATGTTGGAAAAGTGAGTAAGGCGGGTGGGAGGGATCCTTGATTATGCTGCCTGCTTTCCCCCGCAGCGGGATGTGTAGATAGAGTCCATGGATGGGAGGCATGTTCATGTGATGGACTGGGCACTATTCACGACTCTCTGAAGTTCCTTGCGGTCCTGGGCTGAGCAGTTGCCATACCAGTCTGTGATGCAGCCCGAGAGGATGCTTTCTATAATGCATCTGTAAAAGTTGGTAAGGGTTAATGTGGACATGCCGAATTTCCTTAGTTTCCTGAGGAAGTATAGGCGCTGTTGTGCTTTCTTGGGTGATAGCGTCGACATGAGTGGACCAGAACAGATTTTGGTGATGTGCACCCCTAGGAATTTGAAACTGCTAACCATCTCCACCTCGGCCCCGTTGATGCTGACAGGGGTGTGTACAGTACTTTGCTTCCTGAAGTCGATGACCAGCTCTTTAGTTTTGCTGGCATTGAGGGAGAGATTGTTGTCGTTACACCACTCCACTAGGTTCTCTATCTCCCTCCTGTATTCGGACTCGTCGTTATTCATGATCCGGCCCACTCTGGTCGTATCGTCAGCCAACTTGTAGATGGAGTTGGAACCAAGTTTTGCCACGCAGTCGTGTGTGTACAGGGAGTAGAGTAGGGGGCTATATACACAGCCTGGCGGGGCACCGGTATTGAGGACTATTGTGGAGGAGGTGTTGGTGTTCATTCTTACTGATTGTGGCCTGTTGGTTAAAAAGTCAAGGATCCAGTTGCAGAGTGGAGAGCCAAGTCCTAGGTTTTGGAGCTTTGATATGAGCTTGGCTGGGATTATGGTGTTGAAGGCGGGGCTGTAGTCAATAAATAGGAGTCTGATGTAGGAGTCCTTGTTTTCGAGATGCTCTAGGGATGAGTGTAGGGCCAGGGAAATGGTGTCTGATGTAGACCGGTTGCGACGGTATGCGAATTGAAGTGGGTCAAGGCGTTCCGGGAGTATGGAGGTGATGCGCTTCATGATCAGCCTCTCGAAGCACTTCATTACAACTGACGTCAGGGCCGCCGGAGGGTAGTCATTGAGGCATGTTGCCTCGTTCTTCTTTGGTACCGGTATGATGGTGGTCTTCTTGAAGCAGTAGGGGACCTCGGAGTGGAGTAGGGATAGGTTAAAGGTGTCTGTGAATACCTCTACCAGCTGGTATGCGCAGGCTCTGAGTGAACGACCAGGGATCCCGTCCGGGCCAGTCGCCTTCCGTGGGTTCACTTTCCGGAAGGCCGATCTGACTTTGGAAACTGTGATGGTGGGTATGGGTGAATTAAGGGCTGCTGGGGCACTTGGCAGCGGATTGTTGGTTACCTGCTCAAACCGAGCATAGAATGCATTAAGTTCATCGGGAAGGGATGCGCTGCTGCCAGAGATACAGTAAGAAGTCTTACAACACCAGGTTAAAGTCCAATAGGTTTGTTTCAAACACGAGCTTTCGGAGCACAGCTCCTTCCTCAGGTGAATCACAAAACAGAATCATTTAACCTGGTGTTGTAAGACTTCTAACTGTGCTCACCCCATTCCAACGCCGGCATCTCCACATCATGGCCAGAGATACTGCTCGACCCGGCCCGGTTAAGTAGATCTTTGGGCTTTTTTTCTGAGGGATTCTTCTCCAGAGACCGCTGAGATAGGCCCAAAGAAGATTTTAAGACCGATGTGGTTGGATTGTCAACTGAAAAGGGAATCAACGGTTATCCGGGGTAGGTGAAATGTGAATCTGAGGTCATGTTCGCATCTGTCACAAACTTATTGAATGTTGGAGAAGACTGCAGCCGGTGCACGGTACGTGTTATCAGAACAGGAAAATCGCTTATTGTCACGAGTCGGCTTCAAATGAAGTTACTGTGAAAATCCCCTAGTCGTCACATTCCGGCGCCTGGTCGGGGAGGCTGTTACGGGAATCGAACCGTGCTGCTGGCCTGCTTGGTCTGCTTTCAAAGCCAGCGATTTAGCCCTGCCCTAAACACATATCATCCAGGAGTGGAACAACAATTCGTCTCTGGGTGGGATCGAACCACCAACCTTTCGGTTAACAGCCGAACGCGCTAACCGATTGCGCCACGGAGACGACAAAAGGATCAGAACTCTGTGCATTTCAACAGTGACGGCCAATCCTCTGATTGCCAGGGACCGAATGAGAATGCTGGTAATATTGGTCCCCTGAGGCAGTGCGGAAAATATCTGGAAGGAGCGGACACATGGTCCCGCTGGCATAAAAAACGGTTTTTATGAAAGGTGATGGTGAAAGACGAATTTTGTTGTCCTGTCGACAAATGCCACCTGACTCCCTGAGATGGTGCAGTAATTTTGGCGTTCTCCGCAGATGTTAGATTGATTTCCGATGGCAATGACAGTATGCATTAGCTTTTTTCGCGGGGCTCGTTGGTCGAGGGGTAGGATTCTCGCTTTGGGTGTCTTGCTGTCGGAATTTGCAAGAACATATTTAATCACCATCTCAAACATGTCTAAATGTATGACAATGCAACTTACTGCGGATGCTTCAAACGGAAATATAAACAGAAAACAGAAATGCGAGAATCATACCCCTAGACCAACGAGCCCCACGAAATGAGCCGCAGCATACTGTCATTGCCATCGCAAATCAATCTAACATCTGCGGAGAACGCCAAAATACTGCAACAGCTCAGGTAGTGAGGCGGCATTTGTCGACAGGACAACAAAGTTCGTCTTTCACCATCACATTTCATTAAAACCGGGACAGGTTAGAAATCAGAAGGGGGTTCAGTGCAGTTAGATTGCGAATATACAGACCGGACCATGTACCACATGCTATGGTATCAGCAAAAGCCGGCACAGCCGCCGAGATTGGTCATCATTAACATATTGACGATGAAGAAAGAGGAGATCTCAGGACGATATCTGGCGGCTGCCAACAAGTCTAAAAAGAATGGCTACCTCAATATAAACGCGCTCAGTGTGGAGGACGGGGCGGTCTATTACTGTGCAATGAGCACAGTGTCACAAAGCAGCTACAACCACGTACGGAAGCCTCAGAGAGTATTTTCAATTCCAGTAAATTTGCGTTCCTGCCCTTGTACCGGAGGATGGTTTGATCTGGATTCAGAAAAATACTCAGGTCTATTTCTCCACAATTGCATTGCCGTCTCTGTCCTTGTATAGGTCAATAGAGGAGCCGTTTCGGATTCGTGAGATTAATCAGCATGTCGCGATGCACAGTAAATTTAAGCTTGGAATATCCACTTCCGAGCAGCAGTAATGGAAGTTCTCAGATGTGGGGATAATAAAATCTTCCAGGACCGTTAACTTAGGTCGACCTTATGCCAATGAGTCTGAGCCCCCAGTAGTCTTCAGCGGAACATCGACTTTCTGATCGAAAATGCATCAAATCTATGTTGACACTTCCTGCTTTCTGTTATGGAGGTTCCCGGATAAGGGACGTGTTTTAACGAAAGTGTGGTGCTGTCCAAGTGAGTTCTGTAAAATCCACGGGCCTGTGATGATTCCACGTCTCACAAATGTCCATGCCCGCGGGACCATGTGTACGCTCCTTCCAGATATTTTCCGCACTGCCTCAGGGGACCAATATTACCAGCATTCTCATTCGGTCCCTGGCAATCAGAGGATTGGCCGTCACTGTTGAAATGCACAGAGTTCTGATCCTTTTGTCGTCTCCGTGGCGCAATCGGTTAGCGCGTTCGGCTGTTAACCGAAAGGTTGGTGGTTCGATCCCACCCAGAGACGAATTGTTGTTCCACTCCTGGATGATATGTTTTTAGGGGTGTTTAGGGCAGGGCTAAATCGCTGGCTTTGAAAGCAGACCAAGCAGGCCAGCAGCACGGTTCGATTCCCGTAACAGCCTCCCCGACCAGGCGCCGGAATGTGACGACTAGGGGATTTTCACAGTAACTTCATTTGAAGCCGACTCGTGACAATAAGCGATTTTCCTGTTCTGATAACACGTACCGTGCACCGGCTGCGGCATGGAGTTGCCTCTATCGCTGTAATATCCTTCATGGCGCCGAGCTGGGGAATAGCTCAACGATGCTGTGTCTCCCTCGATAACTCAGGAGATTGTGACACCTCCTCACGGACCTGCTAACAGACGAATGTTGAGCAGGAGTTGGATATTCATCCCCTTGAGCCTTCTTCAACATTCAATAAGTTTGTGACAGATGCGAACATGACCTCAGATTCACATTTCACCGACCCCGGATAACCTTTGATTACCTTTTCAGTTGAGAATCCAACCACATCGGTCTTAAAATCTTCAATGGGCCTATCTCAGCGGTCTCTGGAGAAGAATCCCTCAGAAAAAAAGCCCAAAGATCTACATAACCGGGCCGGGTCGAGCAGTATCTCTGGCCATGATGTGGAGATGCCGGCGTTGGACTAGGGTGAGCACAGTAAGAAGGGGCAGCAGGGTAGTAGGGGCAGCAGGGTAGCATGGTGGTTAGCATAAATGCTTCACATCTCCAGAGTCCCAGGTTCGATTCCCGGCTGGGTCACTGTCTGTGTGGAGTCTGCACGTCCTCCCCCTGTGTGCGTGGGTTTCCTCCGGGTGCTCCGGTTTCCTCCCACAGTCCAAAGATGTGCGGGTTAGGTGGATTGGCCATGCTAAATTGCCCGTAGTGTCCTAATAAAAGTAAGGTTAAGGGGGGGTTGTTGGGTTACGGGTATAGGGTGGATATGTGGGTTTGAGTAGGGTGATCATGGCTCGGCACAACATTGAGGGCTGAAGGGCCTGTTCTGTGCTGTACTGTTCAATGTTCTAAGTCTTACAACACCAGGTTAAATGATTCTGTTTTGTGATTCACCTGAGGAAGGAGCTGCGCTCCGAAAGCTCGTGTTTGAAACAAACCTGTTGGACTTTAACCCGGTGTTGTAAGACGTCTTACTGTATCTCTGGCAGCAGCGCATCCCTTCCCGATGAACTTAATGCATTCTATGCTCGGTTTGAGCAGGTAACCAACAATCCGCTGTCGAGTGCCCCAGCAGCCCTTAATTCACCCATACCCACCATCACAGTTTCCGAAGTCAGATTATTATTATTATGTACAATAACCGCCGAGCAACATGAGAATTACTATCAGTTGGGATATGGGAAGCACATGGTGCCAGGTTTAGACTTTAATAGAAATCAATTTTTCGATGGAAAATCCCTGAAGTTTCTGTTGACCCGACATGTTTTATGTTGGATTCCCACACAGATCAGGAACAGACTTCGCCCAATTGAGACGAAGGGGCGCTAAGGGCCAATTCAGCAAGGCCAATCCAGATTTCCTACACATCTTTGAACTGTGGGAGGAAATCGCTTCTCGCCTTTTTGCTAAGATGAGCGTGAGGTCAGGTGGAATGCGTGGATCTGGTATGTCTCTCTTCTGGGGGCCATGAACTGGATTCAATTTGAATTAGTTTTTGGAGCAGGCGGCCCTGACGTCAATTGTAATGAAGTGCTTTGAGAGGCTGATCATGAAGCGTATCACCTCCATACTCCCGGAACGCCTTGACCCAACTTATCATTCCTTCCATTGATATGTTTTACCCTCAGCATTCCCCCCCTCCCCATCCTACTTCAGCAATCTGATCCCTGTTTGTAATTGTTCTCTGACGCACTGCTTACCTTTGTTCTGCCATTAACACATTTTGACCGCTTGATGCGCCATCAGCACCTTTCATAGCCTTGATTAGCCTCATTTACATTCCCTTTTTCTTTCTGCCCGAGACATTTTCGTCATTTCCCACCTATTATCCAGTATTTTCTGTTTTTGTTTCCGTTTGAAGCATCCTCTTCTTCACCTCTCATTGCCTGCCGAAAATTCAGTGCTTGGGCCTTAATGTTCAATTCAGTGTAGTGGCTCATGTGAGACGAAATTTCATAGTCCTGGAACACACGAGATTCCGGCAACAATCAGGAAACAGAATTATTTTGTGCCCAATAATTGTGCAAACTTTTCTCACACGAAATCCTAAATGTTCGATGTTTCCAACCGGGAACCTTTCGCGTGTGAGGCGAATGTGATAACCACTACACTACAGAAACCGCTGGCAATCAATCGACGTGCGGAATGTACAACCTCACTGTGTTGCTGCAGATTCTGATGGTCTGTCTGAGAGGCCAGGTCCCTTGTTGCAAGCGACAGCTGTTTCTTAAATTAACAGATGTCTCAACATATAACGCCGTGAGATGTAGAAATTATATCGAAATTAACATAAGTTATATTTTGCTGAATGTCGGTCTTAAATTTGTGCTCTTTGGTCTCGAGGTCTGGTTCTCGTTTAGAGATTTTCAATCAATGCCTACGGGAGTGGTCGTGGGTTTAAATCCAGGACAAGCTCTTTACTCCAGGTCAGAGATTACGAATTGTTTGCGACGCTGACGGCGGGGTTGATTTACATTGGCCCACTCTGAAAAAGATTTCTCAGGACTCGGGATGCTAACGTCGTTTCTCTCCCCACAGATGATGCTCGAGAGAGAGAGACAGTGTCTGAGCTCGAGTGCGTTTGGATAAAATTGATGCTCCAGATCTGTGTTAACCACAGGGACGTGACCCATCTAACCCACAGAGCCAAAGTGGAGAATTGAACTGACTGGGGAGCTGGATCTTAACGCTGACCTCCCGGACCTCGGCGTCGTGAAATGTTCCAAAACAGCTCAACAGACACTCGAGGAACAGCAGCGCATCTTTCCACTGGGCTCAATACAGCTTTTACACTCAGTGTGTGTTCAGTAGTTTCACACTGTAAATGCTGCACCCATTTTGCGTGTCGTTACATCGCAGATTTGGGTTTCAATCTTGTTTCCACTTGACAAATGCCGCCTGAGTCCCTGAGTTGTTGCAGTACTTTCGGCGTTCTCCGCTGATGTTAGATGGACGTTCGATGGCAATGACAGTATGCTTTGCCTGCATCTGCGTGGCTGGTTGGTCTAGGGGTATGATTCTCGCTTTGGGTGTCTTGCTGTCGGAATTTGCGAGAGGTCGGGGGTTCAAATCGGGGAGCCCTTCGATGGAGTGTTCCCTTGGTCAAGCAACATGATTTCTTTGCGGCGCAAATAAATTTTCTGATTTTGTTTCCGATTGACGCAAGTTGCTTTAATCGTACATTTATACATGTTTGAAATGGTGATTAAATATGTTCATCTGCATCTGTAAACCCAATAGATTCTGTGGTGGTGGAACAAACTGCTAATATCCGAATTGTGGCAAAATAGGCTTTTATTCCCCCCGCGTCTTGAAAATTCAGTATTTCCGACTTTGTTGCAGGAATTTTAATACCTTATGCGAGACCAACTGGGAACTTCTTCGAACGTGCGAGATTGAGAAACAAACGTATTTCGTGCAAAAATTCGTCACACAGCAATGATAAGCACGGGATGTTTCTGCCCGGTTTCGAACCGCGAACTTTTCGCGTGTTAGGCGAATATGATAACCACTACACTACAGAAACTGCTGGGAGCATCGCAAACAGTTGACGTGTGCAATGTTCAACCTCAATGTGTTGCTGCAGCTTCTATTTTTTTAAGCTGAGAGGCCATTTAACTTATTGCAGGAAGCCGTTTCTTTAAAACTGATGTCTCAACTTATCGAAGCATCACACAGTTTTGGTGTGTAACATGCTGCAGCTTAAATACCGTTCATGTAGAAGAAAGGAGGGGTAATTGCAAATCAACTTTGAGCCTGGATTCCCTCAGTGGCTTTTCCTGTTTCTCCATCAGGAACACCGTTTTTTCTTTCTCAAAGCTGGTTCAGTTAAGTCTCTGGCATTTCCTTTAAGCCAGTTACAGGTGGCAGACTCTCCTGTTGCTTGCTATTTGAACTCACTGTCCTGCTCACATGTCCGATCTTGGCCTGCTGCTATGTTCCCATGTAGCTCAGCACAACGCCGAGGAACAGCATCCCATCCTCCGAATCGGCACGGTGCAGCCTTGCGGATTTTACAGTAGGCTCAACAACTTCGCACCGTGAAATCACTCTTCTCGCTTCACCACATGTTTATTTCCATCAACTTATTTTCATTGCTTCCATTGATAAGTCTTCCTCTCCCATTGTCTCCCCTCCCCATTCCCATATTGGTACGGGAATCGAACCGTGCTGCTGGCCTGCTTGGTCTGCTTTAAAAGCCAGCGATTTAGCCGAGTGAGCTAAACCAGCCCCAGCTAAAATAATGGCGCTCCCAATGCCGTGTCATTGCCATTCCCACAATGCCGTGACTCGGATTCGAACCGAGGTTGCTGCGGCCACAACGCAGAGTACTAACCACTATACGATCACGGCGAGCTACTCAAGAGCCACCCCAGAGTCTATTAAATTTCGATACATTATCACTAGTGCATCTGCAATTTCCCTAGCCATCTCTTTTAGCACTCTGGGATGCATTCCATCAGGGCCAGGAGACTTGTCTACCTTTAGCCCCATTAGCTTGCCCATCACTACCTCCTTAGTGATAACAATCCTCTCAAGGTCATAGCCTTGTCATAGCCTCATTTCTATCAGTCGCTGGCATGTTATTTGTGTCTTCCACTGTGAAGACCTGTTCAGTTCCTCAGCCATTTCTTCATTTCCCATTATTAAAACTCCCTTCTCATCCTCTAAAGGACCAATATTTACCTTAGCCACTCTTTTTTGTTTTATATATTTGTAAAAACTTTTACTGTCTGTTTTTATATTCTGAGCAAGTTTACTCTCATACTCTACCTTACTCTTCTTTATAGTATTTTTAGTAGCTTTCTGTTGCCCCCTAAAGATTTCCCAGTCCTCTAATCTGCCAGCAATCTTTGCCACTTTATATGCTTTTTCCTTCAATTTGATACTCTCCCTTATTTCCTTAGATATCCACGGTCGATTTTCCCTCTTTCTACCGTCCTTCCTTTTTGTTGGTATAAACCTTTGCTGAGCACTGTGAAAAATCGCTTGGAAGGTTCTCCACTGTTCCTCAACTGTTCCACCATAAAGTCTTAGCTCCCAGTCTACCTTAGCTAGTTCTTCTCTCATCCCCTTGTACTCTCCTTTGTTTAAACACAAAACACTAGTATTTGATTTTACTTTCTCACCCTCCATCTGTATTTTAAATTCCACCATATTGTGATCGCTCCTTCCGAGAGGATCCCTAACTATGAGATCATGAACCAATCCTGTCTCATTACACAGGACAAGATCTAGGACCACTTGTTCCCTCGTAGGTTCCATTACATACTGTTCTAGGAAACTATTGCGGATACATTCTATAAACTCCTCCTCATGGTTGCCTTGACCGACCTGGTTAAACCAATCGACATGTAGATTAAAATCCCCCATGATAACTGCTGTACCATTTCTACATGCATCAGTTATTTCTTTGTTTATTGCCTGCCCCACCATAACGTTACTATTTGGTGGCCAATAGACTACTCCTATCAGTGACTTTTTCGCCTTACTATTCCTGATTTTCACCCAAATGGATATCCTCCATAGCACCGATGTCATCCCATACTATTGCCCGGATGTCTTCCTTAAATAACAGAGCAACACCACCTCCCTTACCATCCACTCTGTCCTTCGAATAGTTTGATACCCTCGGATATTTAACTCCCAGTCGTGAGCATCCTTTAACCATGTTTCAGTAATGGCCACTAAATCATAGTCATTTACGATGATTTGTGCCATCAACTCATTTACTTTATTCCGAATACTACGAGCATTCAGGTAAAGTACACTTATGTTGGTTTTTTTACCTAAGTTTTGAATCTTAACATCTTTGGGGCTCGTTGGTCTAGGGGTATGATTGTCGCTGTTGGAATTTGCGAGAGGTCCCGGGTTCAAATCCCGGACGATGAGGTTTTCCGTTGGTCAAGCTGCATGTTTGGGGCAGCACGGTAGCATGGTGGTTAGCATAAATGCTTCACAGCTCCAGGGTCCCAGGTTCGATTCCCGGCTGGGTCACTGTCTGTGCGGAGTCTGCACGTCCTCCCCGTGTGTGCGTGGGTTTCCTCCGGGCGCTCCGGTTTCCTCCCACAGTCCAAAGATGTGCGGGTTAGGTGGATTGGCCATGCTAAATTGCCCGTAGTGTACTAAAAAGTAAGGTTAAGGGGGGTGTTGTTGGGTTGCAGGTATGGGGTGGATACGTGGGTTTGAGTAGGGTGATCATTGCTCGGCACAACATCTAGGGCCGAAGGGCCTGTTCTGTGCAATGCTGTTCTCTGTTCTAATTACATCTCCAGTTTTATTCCTTTTGTTATTACTGGGCCTATTCACTGAGCTCCCCTCAGTCACTGTCGCCCTTTTAGATTTTTGACTATGTCTTCTCTGCCTTGCACTTTTCCCCTTACTTCCTTTTGCTTCTGTCCCTGTTTTACTACCTTCCAACTTCCTGCATTGGTTCCCATCCCCCTGCCACATTAGTTTAAACCCTCCCCAACAGCTCTAGAAAACACCCCCCCTAGGACATCGGTTCCAGTCCTGCCCAGGTGCAGACCGTCCGGTTTGTACTGGTCCCACCTCCCCCACAACCGGTCCCAATGCCCCAGGAATTTGAATCCCTCCCTCTTGCATCATCTCTCGAGCCACACATTCATCCTATCTATCCTGACATTCCTACTCACCTTTCGCGTGTTAGACGAATGTGATAACCACTACACGACATAAACTGCTGGGAGTGTTGCAATCAGCGGCCCTGTGCAATGTTGAACCGCAATGTGTTGCTGCAGCTGCTAATGGTTCCGCTGAAATGCCATGTAACTTATTGCAAGAACCCGTTTCTTTAAAACTGATGTCTCAACTTATCAAAGGATCAGATATTGAACTTTGCTGAACTGGAGATCAGTTATGTTTTGCTTGAAGTTAAATTGAGAGGGCAGGGCTTTCATAAATAACCAGAGCTGAAACGAGAATTGATGATGCCCTGCTCACTTTGCTCTGCATCGGGAACCAGCTGTCCAACCCACTGAACTAAAGGGGACGCCAAAACTAGGAACTGCGAGCCAGCCAGGAGTCGAACCTGGAATCTCCTAATTCGTAGTCAGATGCGGTATCCATTGCGCCACTGGCCCACAGCAGTTCCAAACTCGTGCTATTCCTCGATGATGAAGATCAGTTACGAGATTGAGGTAATATTCAGCAACAGACTAAACTGGAAGCACCAGATGTTTCTGCCCGGTTCCGAACCGGGGACCATTCGCGTGTAAAGCGAATATGGTAACCACTACACCACAGAAACAGCTTTGCATGGTTCAGCTTTGCTGAGAGGCCATGTCACTTCTTAAAAGAACATGTCTGTTTCTTTAAAACAGATGTTTAAACTTACAAGCCAGAAGAAGAACTTATATTGAACTGAAGAATTTGTTCAGCAAATCTCTAACGGCGAAATGCTCTCTTCTATTATTAATGCAGCATTCTGAAATCCTACAGAACAAAGCAACCGACTTTACACAATATTTGTTTCGTTATTCAATGCTTGAGTAGAGTTTCAGAATTGACAATTATGTGTTTCTTATATTTGACCTCTTTGTGTTTTGGTGTGTAACATGCTGCAGCCTAAATACCGTTCATGTAGAAGAAAGGAGGGGTAATTGTAAATCAACTTTGAGCCTGGATTCCCACACTGGCTTTTCCTGTTTATCCATCAGGAAGACCGTTTTTTCTATCTCAAAGTTGGTTCAGTTAAGTCTCTGGCATTTCCTCTAAGCCAGTTACAGTATCGTTTGTGTCTGTCCTTTTGAGTACCTCCCAACACACACACATGGAAAACCGAGGAGATGGACCATCCGAGCCTCCCTCGAAAACTCAATGGGGGAACAGGACTTCTACACCACCCCCCCCCCCCCCCACCCGCTCCCCACTTCGCCGTTCAAAAATGAGCGTAAATATAAAGTTAAAAGTTCTGACTTTGATTGTAAATATAAATGTACAAAAGGGAATGTGAGCACAGAACCTGGTTCACAGTGAAAGTGACGACCTGTTTTACAGATGTTTATGACGTTGCTGTTGCTTTGTTTCTTCTTTTGTATTCTTACCAATGGCTCTGTCTCATGTTGTGCATACATTTTGTTACTAAATGTTAAAAATCCCAATGAAAGTATTTGTGAAAAAGAGTCAATCACATTGCTGTGGATCTGCAGTCTCCTGTAGAACTGTATTTTTTACAATAACAAACCTGAATGATTTAAATTCCAACACCCGCCATGGTGAGATTCAAACAAGGATTTCTGATTTATTTACCCAGTGATAATGCCACGAGGTCACCACCTCCCCACTGAGAGCCTCGAGTTCCAAAATAACAATTTTCACTGAAACATACGCTCATTTTGCAGAGTCCACCGTCAACATCCCCGAGAATGTGCTGCCCGACTGGCAGAACTGACTCAGAGGTGGCGGTAAAATGGTTTCCTGTCGGGCGTTTGTCGAGTGCTGCTGGGAAGGGGTAAACTGCTTTGGCAGGAGGGTGGGAACTGATTGGTAAATTCAGATGTGGAATAATCAAGAATGGGCCTGAAAGGCGGAAAATCATTGGGTGCGTCTGGACAACAAAGGAATCCATTGATAGAAAATAAAAAGGAGGATTTGACAGTGGCAATGGGGATATAATTCAATATGGTGAGCACAGTAAACAAAATAGGCCAGTTTAGGGCACCGATAAGAGTATGAATTAATAGTTACTGCAGAAACAGATAGAGAGGGACCGAATGGCAGTTCAATATTCCTCCTGTCAGGGTTTTCAGACAGAGATAGACAGGGTATAAAAAGGGTGGGGTGGCTAAATGGGTTAGATAATCAATTACAGAAATGACAAGGGATGATATGCTGGAAGATGACCAATTGACGACACACCGATTGAGTGTAGGGCCAATAAAGGCGCTCTCATGCTACTGGGAGTGCATTACAGACCCTCAAACAGTCAGAAGGAGATCGAATGGTAAATATTCAGGTAAATCTTTAAAAAGTGCGGAAGCAATGAGGAAACAATCATTTCCGAGATCCATTTGACGCCTTGGATGACGTGACTCGTCGCACAAACACCATGTTGTCTCTCCGATGCCGAGTGCAGTGAACAGAAAAACATGGTGAGCGAGCTCCATCTGGTGGCGATCTGAGGTATATGGCGCTTTCCTGGAAAATTATCGAATTCTCAAATTACTGAAGGATGTTGATGAATAATGACGTAACATTATTTTTGGTTCATATTTTTATTATTGCAATTTATTTCAATGATTATAAAGTTATACATGGAGCTAATTCCAACTTTGCTTTAAATCCTGCCGAATACCGTTGTTTAGTGTGATATCTCAGTCACATTGTTTAAGGAAGCTGGTTTTAAACAATATGAAATCACGGAGATCACGATGAGATCCTGACTCTAAAATACCAATACATCGATAATATGTTAATATGACCATAATTCACACAAATATCCTGTATTATTTTGGGATCTAAATGTAACTGATGCCATGTTTATCCTAATCCTGAGCTGTGGATATTATATTTTACCTGTTTCAGCTGCTCCTATTAACTGAACACTTTGATGAACTCCTTGAAATGAGGAAGTTGGACGAATTGGGTTTTCTACAGTCTGAACTTCAAGGAAAAGGGAAGAAAGAGGCAGAGGAAGTGTGTGAGAGAGGGTCAGAAACAGAGGAAGGGGAAACAGATATATAGAGACCGAGCGATAGGGCGGGGCAGACCTTGAGACAAAGACAGAGATGGAGGGACAGAGAAAGACAGGGAGAAGGAGAGAATCAGAAGATATTATTCGTCCAGGACTAACACTGATTGGCGCCCAACTGTCATCAGGGTCGACAGACGAGCCGATCACGTCGCTGGGAAACGCCCCTCAGTCTCCCAGTCAGTGAAGATTCTCCTGATCTGAATTTCTGCTTTAATACCAGAACATATTTCAAATCGGATTTATTTCTGCCGAACTCTAATCTAGACACCATGTGTTCCCCATGTTGGTTACTGATAATAATGGCCATGCTTCCCGGTGAGTCGATGTTTAAATGTTCACCATGTGTTCTGTGTGTTATGTTCACTCCCAGATATTGAATACATTTTGTGTTTTGTTCCAGGAACAAATGGTGAAGATTCAGTGTCCCAGGATCGATCTGACATAACGGTTCTGGAAGGACAGAGCATTAACCTGGACTGTAGATACTCGACAGCTGTTTTTGATACTCTGTTCTGGTACATTCAGTATCGCGGGGATCCTCTGAGGAATGTAATGAAAATATATAGCACGGGAAGTTCAGATAAGTCTCCAGACTTCCCAGCCAGGTTCTCGGCTGTTTTACACAAAGAAAACCAAACGGTTCCTTTAAATATCGCCGGAGCTGATCTCTCCGACAGTGCCGTATATTTCTGCGCCATGGAGCCCACACTGCTGCAGAGTTATAGCGGGTTCCGTACATGAACTCGCACTGGGAGTTCCAGTTACTTCGCAGCAGAGGGCGCTCTCGCAATGATAGACGGACACAACTACTCAGCCTGTGAGGGTCACAGGCTCATTAATACAACATCAAAATCAAACACAACACTCAATACGAACAAGTGAGCAGGAACTGAATACATATATTCGTTAATTTATAACTTGCATTTGTACTGAAATGAATTTCACAAGTTAATTTATGGTTCGTTAACTCACACTTAGTCTGTTTATGATCTTTCCATTTCTGGCTGAATTATTGTGTGGACCTTTTCCATCTCAGTTCTCCCCTTCTAGGACCCTTTGATCAAAGTCGATACACAGAGTCTGGATAACTGGTGTATTTTATTGGTTCACAGACATTTGTAGAAAATTGGCACATTTCATGAGGCAGTGGTTGCAGACTTTATAACAAACGCCAAGGTCAGAGTCCCTCCAATATTAATTCTCCTTTCGATGTCTGTTTAATGTTTTCTGACACAATTCACAAACATGTTTTTCCGTCCTACAATAACCAGACCAGCAAACCCATTCCTAACCCCGTCTGGAAATATGCAGCGATTCTTCTTATAAGGTACTGACTGTATCCCAGCTCGGATTGTTCCCATTCACTGACGGGCAGTTCCCCACCTACAGGTCTTAAACCGTCATTGGAGACGCAAGAAAGTGAAGTGAGAAAATGCTGAGAAAGACAACCGATTCTTGGTGGTGCGGAATAGAAGGTGTTGCTTCGAACTTCAACCTTTACAAATCAGAGGGCGACAATGCAGCCACCCAGTATCTGGGTTGTATGGGGCTGGTGCGGGCGGGGCATTTCGGAAAGTAATTGTGGAACAAACACATTTCATCGCATTTGAAATCATGGTTTCAATCGGAATTTTAAACATATGATTATTTCCTGTTTCAGCGTGTATTTCTGATCTGAGTGATGAGAATTCTGTTTCTCGGCTACTGCCGTCTGATGTTAAGACAGAAGAAGAAGTTGCTGTTTTTAGTTTAACCTTTGATGCTGCCTTCTTGAACCGCTGCAGTCCGTGTGGTGTTCAGGAGAAAGTTTCAGTCTTTCACTTGTGCTGTGTTACTCATGTCAGCAGACAAGCAGCGAGGCAAAAAACATACAGCAACAGCACCGCTCAGGCAGCCAAACTTCTCTCTGTATCTCTGGGTGGAGAAAGTGGCTCTGAATAGTTACTCAGGAGCAGGATTCACAGACTGAGTTCATGGTGGACAACAGTCCCACTCCCGTACTTTGTACTGTGTCTTAGAGCTCCTGTCTGTTGGAGTTCGACAGAATCTCGGGCAGATGCAGACATGATGTGGAGCCATCGAGCAGCGGCGATGTCAGCCACACAAACCCACACCGGGGCGGGGGAGGGGACCACATTGATCTCGAATGAAACTAACCCACCTGTTACCAGCAGCGGCAGTAAGAATAAACTTCAGAATCCGATCAGACCGACAGATCCGTTATCAAAGCAGTCTTCAGGGTAACCCAGCCTTGCTATTCCTGATCAGCTGTTAATTCTCTGAATCTCAGGGCTGGATGTTCAGATCAGCTCCGGGAAAAAATGTTTCTTACCTTTCAACCAGTCCCACTAACGTCACTCGGTTTACAGACTTACGTCACTAAAACTACACGGAAACATCACACATGTCCTCAGTCTGACTCCACATAGGCGGTGCTCTGCGCATGCGCATTCTCCAACCCACACCCACCAATGCTGAATCTCCTTCACAGCTTCACTTTGTGACCACAAGTCCCAGAGGCCCGGCTCGGGCGGGCACGGCGCAGTTGGTGTTAGACTCAGTTTGATGGACAACAGCGCTGCCTTCGCAGCATTGTCTCTGGTCCTGAAAACTATCGAGAGCTACAGAACACAGATCGATAGGATCCAACATGAAGCGGAGATTCACTTTAGTGATTATCTCCCTGAATATCTTACTCTTCACTCCGTGTGAGTGTGATCACTGTATCTGGCAGGAATATGTCACACATCAGACATGTCATGTTATAGGGACATACAGTTTCTTTTATTGTATATCTTGTTATGTCATGTTGTAGTTGATTGTGCTATATCATATTCTCGCCTTCTGTGTGATATTAAATTATTCATGTTATTTTACATCTCAGATGCCGCTGGCAGTGACGAGTTATCGCAGTCTCCAGAGTCAATGGTGGTTCCCGAGGGAGACATTGCATCCTTGGCCTGTTCCACCACAGTAGCAGGAATGATCCTACAATGGTACAGAAAATACCCGGATGGAACCGTGCAGCACCTGGCGAGCGGTACCAGTGCTCAGGGCCGGATCACAGCTCGGTTCATTTCAGCAGAGAAACACAGCTCTCTGAATGTTAGTGACGTTCGAGTGACAGACACCGCCACCTATCTCTGTGCAGTGAGGCACAGTGAACTGAAAACCATTCAACGCCGTACAAAAACCCGCCGGGTCATTCTGAAAGTGTGTAGCCTGTGCAGTTATCCGAGAGCAGGCATTTTAGTAACACTTCCATGGATATGCTGCAATGAGTGAGGCCTGTTCGTGATTTGCGTTTACACTTTCATATCAGAAAAGAAGGGTCAGAACCCATTTAAATTCATTTTATTTCTTTAGAAGTCACAACCAGAGAGCACGGGTCCCATGGTGCATCATCCAGTACTTAATATGCAAGAGCCCCGCCAGTATTATTAGAAACATGTCTGACTGAATCTCTCAGTGATTGGGAATGGAATGAGTTAGAGATTGAGAGGAGCAAGGGAATTCGGGCTCTGTTCAGCTCAATGTCCCACCCAGACACAGCACGGGAGCCAGGCCCACTGTGACATCACTGAACATACGTCTGGCTTTGGTCTCATGTGACTTTCTATCATGCTTGAACTTTGCGCCCTCTGCTGGTGGATTCTGTTCAATCCGGTTCACAATGGGGGTTACTGAATGGATTTAAGGTTCATTGATTTGTATGTGAAAACATCGATGTCAGGAATGAGAACTGACTATCCAAATCTGGATTCATCTCATTACTTCTTTCTCTGGCGCTATCTGTCGGAAGGCAGGTCCAATCCATTGCAAAGTCACTGGGAGGCAGGCCGCAACCACCCCAGAGCTGGAACAGGAATTCAGACGTTTCGGCTTTCCAATCTCCTGAGCTACACTCAACCGTCGTTCGCACACAGCATGAAAATCGTCGGTGTGCTAAATAGCGAGGAGGAATGGTATAGATTGCAGGATGATATTGACGGAAGGGCGAGATGGGCAGAACAGTGGCAAACGGAATTGAACCCTGATGCATTTTGGGAGGACGAACTTTGCAACAAAACACACAATGAATGGCAGAACGCCAAGAAGTACAGAGGCAAGAGGGACCTTGGTGTTCATGCCCACAGGTCCCCCAGTCTACTGGACAAGTAGATAAGGTGGTGAAGAAGACATACAGGATACTTGCCTTTATTAGCTGAGACATGGAATATAAGAGCAGGGAGGTAATTATGGAGCCGTATAAAATGCTGGTGAGTCATCAGCTGAAGTATTTTGTGCACATCTGCTCGCCACCTTACGGAAAGGATGTGATTATAGCAGAGAGGGTGCAGACGAGATTAATCCGGAGGTTTTCTGGGCAGGAATGTTTCAGCTCTGAGGAGAGGCTGGATAGGCTGGGATATTGTCCTTAAAGCAGAGAATACTGAGGAGGACCTAATCGAGGGGTTCAAAAAATAAACCTTTCCATTAGCAGAGGGGTCAACAACGAGGGGCGTAGATTTATGGTATGAAGCAGACGATTTAGAGGGAATTTGAGCGCGGTTAGAACCTGGAACTCATTGCCTATAAGGCTAGGCGAGGCGGAAACTCTCACAACAATAAAGAAGCGTTTAGATGAGGATTTGAAACGCCATTCTATGCAAGGCGACGGCCAAGTGTCAGAAATTGGTTTAGACTAGCTAGGTACTTGATGGCCGGGGCAAACACGATGTGTCAAAGGGCCTCTTCTTTGCCGTAAAGCTCTACGGCTAAGGAGCCAGAGGCACGAAGCTGCCGATGACGCCACAAGGCCACCTCTCCTTAGGTCAAAGAAAGTAAAGGAGAGACTGTACTGAGTTGCTGAAATGTAAGTGGATCTGTAAATGAAGATGACACGGAGCTGTTTCCACGAGCAGATCCCTGGATAGTACAAAGATGGAGGAGAAATAAAGCCCAGGAAAGTCCCATTCATTATGTCTTCTGCGATTTGCTGAACTGCAGAAGAGGTGTCTAAATAAAGGAAGAAAATTCAACAATAACTTGTTGCACGTTTTGCTATGGGCGCAGAACGCGTTTATTGGGGTGTATTAACTTGCCTATGTTAAAGGCCGTGTGCTTAACACCACTAGGCTCTGTCTTATGTATTTTTCAGCTCAGGAGTCGCCAGTTGCCATATAGACAACTCACATATATTCCAAGGTCAGGTTCAAAGTAATAAAACGATACACCGATTAGTAAGTTCCAAACGATCAATATTTATTATACAATTATAATAAATACGCATGCACACACTAAGGGACTAAGCTATGACTAAACTAAGCAAACAGAATACTTAACTACACAGGAACAGGCAAGGTCAGGGAGCGAGGCCTTCGTCCCGGTCTTGGGCTGCAACCTTCAGAAAGCGTGCTGGTCACTGGGGGTTTAGCGGGCTTGTTTCGCGTAGCGAGCGTCGTATTGGCACTTACGGTTCGGCGGCTGGTGCTCAACGGCTGGAGTCAGGATACGAGTTGGAGGTCTTGGTCAAAGCCGGAGCACGAAACAACAGACAGGACCATGTGTGGGGGTCTATATTTATAGGGGTCCCCAATGTCCTTCCCTCTTCCTGGGCGGGCTTTACCTTTAGGTATCGATTGGATCGCTTCCAATCGATATCTTTTGAATTCCTCCAATGTAAGGGTCTTTCTCGACGGTGGGGGCGGTTTCTATAGTGGATACTTCTGGTGCCGCGCTGTCTGGACATCCACTTAAAGTATCTTATTCAAACCCAAATGTTGCCATTGTGTGTGCCTAGATCTGGACTGCCTCATTAGTATGTAGAACGTTCTGCCATTATCACCTTTGGTTGGAGATCTTCCACCTGGCCAGAAACTGGTTTTGCTGCTTGCAAAATGCTAATGAGTGTTTGCAGGCTGTTTGCCTTGGCTAAACTGTTTTTTCCCTACAGTCTTAGCGATTCTCCATTTTGTTTGGTTCAGTGTCCATTTTAGGTGGCTACAGTGGCTACATTCCCTCCTTGTGATCCTCACAATCAAAATATTGTGAAGGATCACCTATGTACGTTGCCTTGAGTGCATCTGGGTTGCCTTCTTTGTGTTCCCTGACCTCGGCAAGCTCCTGAGCGTCTACTCTGTCCTTAAACTATGGGAAGAAATTTTTTTTAACTGACATCTCTACTTGGCGCTATGTCAAAGGGGACATGCATTACCACAAACGGGAACCTCTACCTATCACAATTATCCTTATCTTAACTTAAACATTTCATTACAGACTAAACCTCATCCATTCATACCACATCACATAACATTTCATGACTCGGCAGTCGAGTTCAGGACAATATAATACATGGGTATAATTTTTTTATTCATTACACAGTGCTTTATTCATCATGGGGCAAAGGGGATTGATGAAATCGAAAAATAGGAGATCGAACTCCATAGACGGTTGAGGGGCAGGAACGGGAGGCTCTCCTCTTCCACTTCCTCAACCTGAGGGTCTGTACAAGTATGGCGAGGATCGCAATCACTAGCAGTGATTCAATCACGTATGACATGGAGTACCATGTCATAAATTTTGTGCACCAGGTCTGAACCTCACTGATCAGAGCTGAGCACGGGGAGTTGCTGTAAGTGAAACATTTACGATGGGGGTTGTGGGGGAAACGTGTCTTGCTTCCACACATACGAACATAACATTTAAAAGCAATAAGTGGGCTTCCATCATCTTCTCTTTGTTTTCCTTCTTTTCTTCCTCCTGTATGGCCGATCCTTGCTGTGGTCCCTGTTTCGTCCTTCGAAAGCTATGGGATCAAGCACAGTATCTGTCAATACAGCTTAATATCCGTACTTGTTAGTGTATCTGTCTTTCAATTCCAATTGACCCATTAAAAATGACTGGCCTACAACGCTCCCATGGCGAGTGTACAGACCAACAATACCAACTCCCAATACTTCCAGCTGCACAGGGGCACCAGACAAGGATGCCCACTGTCCCCGCTGCTGTTCGCACTAGCAATCGAACCGCTAGCAATCGCGCTCAGGGCAGCAAAAAATTGGAGGGGGATCCGAAGGGGAGGTAGAGAGCACAGAGTCTCACTCTATGCGGATGATCTGCTCCTCTATATCTCGGACCCACAAAGCAGCATGGACGGAATCATCACGCTCCTGAAAGAGTTTGGAGCCTTCTCGGGCTACAAACTCAACATGAGCAAAAGTGAGATCTTCCCATTACACCCGCAAGGGGGGGGGGGGGCAGCACTAAAGGGGCTGCCGTTCAAACAAGCCCGACATAAATTCCGCTACCTGGGGATCCAAATAGCCCATGACTGGAAAGGGATCCACAATGGAACCTCACCAGCCTGACGGAGGAAGTTAAAAAGGACCTGCAAAGATGGAACACACTCCCGCTCTCCCTCGCGGGGAGAGTTCAGACGATCAAAATGAACGTACTGCCCAGGTTCCTCTTCCTGTTTAGATCCATTCCGATCTACATCCCCAAGGCCTTTTTCAAAGCGCTGGACAAACTCATCATGGCGTTCATATGGGGGGGGGGTAAAAATGCTAGGATCCCAAAGAAGGTCTTACAAAAAACAAAAACCAGGGGAGGGTTAGCCCTCCCGAATCTACAACTCTACCACTGGGCAGCAACAGCCGAGCGAGTAAGGGGATGGATCCAGGAGCCAGAAGCTGAGTGGGTGCGTGCGGAGGAGGCCTCCTGCATGGGAACCTCCCTCCGGGCCCTCGCCACGGCAGCACTCCCATCCCCACCCAAAAAACACTCCAGCAGCCCAGTGGTGACAGCCACCCTCCAATCCTGGAACCAACTGCGGCAGCAACTTGGCCTGACCAAAATGTCGAACAGGGCTCCCATCTGCAACAACCATAGGTTCAAACCAGCACTGACCGACGCCACCTTCAAAAGGTGGAGGCAGGACGGGGGGACACTGACAGTCAGGGACCTATACACGGACGACAGGATCGCAACACTGGACGAACTGACAGAGAAATTTCAGCTAGCTGGGGGGAACGAGCTACGGTACCTGCAGCTCAAAAACTTCCTACGAAAGAGACAAGGACGTACCCACAACCGCCACGACAGACACTACTGGAAGACCTACTGGACGCAAGTATCCTAGAGAAAGGGAACTGTAGTGACATGTATGACCGACTGGTAGATAGGGACGACACCGTACTGGACGCAACAAGGAGGAAATGGGAGGACGACCTGGGGATGGAGATCGGGTGGGGACTCTGGAGCGAAGCACTGCATAGGGTCAACTCCACCTCCACGTGCGCAAGGCTCAGCCTGACGCAACTAAAAGTGGTACATAGAGCCCACTTAACAAGAACCCGTATGAGTAGGTTCTTCCCGGAGGTGGAAGACAGATGTGAACGGTGCCAAAGAGGCCCGGCCAACCACGCCCACATGTTCTGGTCCTGCCCCAGACTCGTGGAGTACTGGACAGCCTTCTTCGAGGTAATGTCCAAAGTGGTGGGAGTGAGGGTGGAGCCATGCCCGATAGTGGCGGTCTTCGGGGTTTCAGAACAGCCAGATCTATTCCTGGGGAGGAGGGCGGATGCCCTTGCCTTTGCCTCCCTGATCGCCCGCCGTAGAATCCTGTTTGGCTGGCGGTCAGCAGCACCGCCCAGAGCTGCGGACTGGCTGTCCGACCCTCTCGGAATCTCTCCAAATGGAGAAAATCAAATTTGCCATCCGAGGGTCGGACGACGGCTTCCACAGAACGTGGGAGCCATTCATGCAACTGTTCCGGGACCTCTTGTGGCCAATGTACAAGAGGAAGAATAGTCGGGGGAAGGTAGCGGGGGGGGGGGGGGGGGGGGGCGACAGGTTCGTTACGGGGGTTCGATGGCTAGCTAAGGCCCAAAACCAAGCTAAATAACATGTTGAGGGGGGGGGGGGCGCAGTTACTACTACGAAGATGCTTACCTGTAAATATGTATGTTAATTTTTGCGTGTTTGTTTTTGTTTGTTTTTTTTTTCTCTCTCCTAACAATTTGTAATTTGTTCAATATAAATACGACAACTGAATAAAAACATTTATAAAAAAAAAAAAATGACTGGCCAAGTCACACCCTGTGACTCCCCTCATTTTTTTTTCAAAACGAATTTAATGAACACAATACACCTAACAACTCTCCTCCTGCGAGCCGTCTCGCAGGCTTTGCTCATTTACCATCCGAATGTTCCTGGATGTAAATAGCATGTGGGATGGCGGCCTAAGGGCTGCCTAACGAAAAATGAAAACAAATTGGAAATGAAAGGTCGAATGGGTTGCGTATGGGCCGCTACGGGTACGATTTGAATGGGATCCCCAGGTAGGGCGTGCTGTGCCATACCCGAGCTTGGCTGACCAAAGTGGGTTCTCAGACAGGGCGGGTCCTCAGTGCCGTTTGTCCACTGCCTGAGTAACCTGGAGTAAACGGGCAAGAATGTGTTTAGCGTGGATTTGCAGCCTCTATTCGCCGAATAGAGGGGCACCTAAAAACAATGGAGGAGCCAAGATGCTCCTTCATCTGAAAACAGGGAACAAGTCGTGAACCGTGTCGGTTCACCAGAGGATACAACTGAAGTTCTCAGAAGTTTCGGCAGACAAACTAACTTGCGTGCGAGGTGGTCGCACTCCTTACAACTGAAAAGATCTCCAATCAAACGGTTGGTTTGCGAACCAAAGTTCTCAAAGGTATTTGCGGACAAACTAACGGGTGTGTGAGGTGGTCACAATCTTTTCAGCTGAAAAGATCTGTAATCAATCTCTTAACATATTAACAAACAAACATAAACTGACAAACAAACATACGTGCAGGTTCCATCAGAAAGGACATCGCTTCCCTCAAGCGGGTTCCTATTTTACATCATCTGAACACCTCACTTTTCCTCTGTCTCTGTGAACAGGGTCACAAAGGGGTTGCCGTGTCGGGATTCAGACACCGTGTCGTCCTGCTCTCCCGGATCCCACACCCTTGTGTGGATCAGGCATGATATTTTGAATTGTGTGACCGGGGGTCACTTTCGTCATTGCGGACAAGTCGGTACGAATTGTCCCTGTGCCAGAGTGTTGGGTCCAAAAGTGAATAGGTATTGTCGGGGTCGTCGGGGTCGGGTGGTGGGTCTGGGTTTTTAATGTAAGTGACTTCCATGGGGTCACTGTAGTCGGGGTCATAGTCGCTGCTATGTGGGCTGTAGTGTGGTGTGCTGTGGCTGTCCTCAGAGTCAGTGTCTGTATTGCTGTCTCTGCCGCGGCAGCTTGTGGGCGTTTCGGGGCGTGGTCTGTCATGGTCAGTGGGCGGAGTCGTGGGCGAGTCCGATGAAGAACTGGTCTGTGAGGGGGATGGTGGAAACGTGTCTCTAGTGGGTGGGGTGAGGTGTTCTGCTGCGTCTAGCAAGACATGGTGTGCATGGTTGGCCTGTGTTCCATATGCCTTTAACTGGTTGATATGGAACCACGCGGTCTTACCATTAGGATATTTTATCCTATAAACTGAGGGGCTAATTTTATCCGAAATTGAGTATGGGCCAGAATATTTTGGTGCCAAAAAACTGCTGGGGTTGTATACAGATACATTACCTGTTGCCCAACCTGGAATTCTGTGGGGTGAACGGTCTTGTTAAAACAAGCTGTGCGTTGTTTACGGCGTTTCCCTAGCTGAACTGCGGCTGCAATCTGTGCAGACCTCACAGTCTCAACCAAGTCTTTAACCGTCTTTTCGTGTGTGAGGGCCGTCACTTCGGGGCTAGTCATGTCCAGTCCTAAAAGGAATTCTGTACCTTTCATAGGGCGTCCGGTCATGAGTGTGTGTGGTGTGTATCCTGTGGAAGTGGAAACTGTATTTCTGATGAACATTAATGCAAATGGGAGCACTGAATCCCATGTGGAGTTGTTCTCTTGAACCCATTTTCCTAAGCGTGGATTGTTAGGGTCCGATTCATGCGCTCTACAATCCCGCTGGACTGTGGGTGATACGCAATATGAAAATTTTGTTTTATTCCAAATATTGTCAGGAGTTCTTCATGACCCGTCCTGTGAAGTGAGATCCCTGGTCCGAATCGATGCTTCGGGGTAAACCCCATCTCGTGAAGATGTGGTGTGTCAGGATCTTTGCAGCTGTCTTAGCTGTATTCGTTCTAGAGGGGAATGCCTCTACCCATTTGGTAAAGGTATCGATGACCACCAGAACGTATTTATAGCCATTCCTACAAGGGGGCAATGGGCCTATAAAGTCGATCTGGAGGTTTGTCCAGGGGCCATTAACTGGTCGAGTATGCCGAAGTTGTGCCTTTTTAGAATACCTCTCCGGGTTATTCTGGGCGCAAATAAGGCAATTCTCGATGTAGTGACCTACATCTGTCCTTAGGTTAGGCCACCAACAGAGCTGCCTGAGGTGCCTCGTGGTTGCGTCGGTTCCTTGTTGCCCGTGTCCATCATGGAACAAAGCAATCATTTCATTCCTGTCCTGCTGTGGAACCACATAAAGCTGATCCTTTATGATCACACCCTCATGTGTGGTCAGTGCGTGTCTGAATTTGTCATACTGTGGCACAAAGTTGCCTTGAAAATCTCCCTGAGATCCTCATCTTGCTTTTGTGCCTCTACTAAATCTTTAATACTGGTCTGTGAGACTTGGACTGCGCTCACAGGGGCGCTAGCTGGTGCGCTAGCTGGGGGTGTCCATAAGTGTCCTCGCCTGGAACCTGCCTTAGCCAGTGCGTCGGCTTTTACATTCCCAGGGGGGATGACCTATGGTGGCTTCTTACTTTTATGATGCCGAAGGTCCTGTCTTCGCTTTCTCCAAAATGTGTTTTGAGTAAAGGGGCTGATGGAAGGGGTTTCCCATCTGCGGAGACAAAACCTCGTGTCCTCCACAGGGGCAGAAAATCGGTTTAAACTATTGCAGACATATAAACTGTCCGAATATATGTCCGCTGGGCTGGGGAAAGAATCGGGGTGGTCCACTATATAAGCTATGGCCGCGAGCTCTGCTGCCTGCGCGCCTAAGTGTCCGGGTAGTTTTAAAGCTATCTCTTCGAGAGCGCGCCCCTGCGCGTCCTCTACATAGATGCCGCATCCTGTGATACGCTCACCTTCTAAAACTGTGGATGAACCGTCTACGTATATCCTCAGTGGTCCACACGTGTCTGTGGGTTGGGGGCTTTGTTTTGGGTTTCCCTATCTTCCTGGGGGGTGTCTTTGCTATAAAGGGTCCTGTGTTATGTAAGGGGGCTACAATTCACATTCATGGGGCTGTCCTGGGTATTGGAGGTTGTCAGCTAAAAATGTGTGTGTGCGGGTCCGTTGACTGTAATGTCCCGTCCTTGTAAAGTAGTGTCCACCTAGCTGCCCTAATCTGGCTAACTGAACCGTCCTTCAGTCGACCGTCTAGGAGTAACTGTGTGGGGTGTGCTCGGTCAAAATGGTGGTGGGGGTTGAGTCCGGTAATGTACGAAAAATATGCACTGCCCAGAAGACAGCAAGGGGTGCCTCTCGCAGGCTGAAATCCTTGTTCAATGGGTCTAACAGTCGGGAGGCATAAGCCACTGGTCTTAGCTGCTCGTGCGTTCCTGAAGCAACACGGCCGAGAGGGTCAGATCTGTGCTCGCTACCTATATGCATATGGGGAAAGTTGT